>NC_056748.1:199438468-199738468 GCF_019279795.1 Protopterus annectens | reverse complement strand
TTGTCAGAACTTTTTGCTCAGAGTCTGCCTGTAATGCCATATTGTCTGCATACAGAAATGTTGTTGATTTCTCCCATTCTTCCTCTTAACTAATGAAGTCCATCACCAGTATGACCAGCAGTGAAGCGTTGACCCTCTGATGGATGTGCGCCCACTCCCACTGGGAACCTCTTTCTGAAACCAAACATTGTTTGTTCTTTTGTCATCAGGTCCTTGTACATAACCTGCTCTAATTTCTTGAAATACTTTTGGAACTTAAAATCATCTCAGGGCTGCACAAATCAGCTTTCTTGGGACCTTGTTATTTGTTTTCTCCAAGTCTAGGAATGCCCAGTTGAACTCTTTCCACATCCCTGGCTTTTTCTCAACTATTTGTCTCACTGCAAACATCAGATAGGTTGTACTACATCCTGATCTGAATCCAAATTGCTCATCTCCCTTCTTACATTCTACTTTTCTGAGTGTTATTTTATCAATCATGCAGTGTGACAAGAGTTTGATACCTCTATATAGCCCACAATTGTCAAGGACCCCTTTCTTCTTGTACACTGGCACTTGTATGCTTATTATCCCGCCATCTGAGATACACCTTTTTTCTCCGTATTGCTATGAGTACCCTCAAGATCCATTTCTCTCCTAACACAACCAACATCTTGATTATATCTATGGTGATCTTATCTCAGACAGCTGCTTTCCTTGACTTTATTTTCCTTAATGTTGTTCTTATGTCTTTATTAATCCTGTGCTCTTCCTGGAAATTCCTCCACATAGGATAGTTAACCAGCAGAGTGATTCGGAAAATCACTTGTCTTTGTGAATTTGCATAGCTTGCAATTTTAATTAACCCAGCCAAAATTCTGCATTTACCTATTAAAGTCAGTTGTGGAGACTGCATAAAAGGTAAGTGCGGGTGAGCTGGAGAAGAGGTGGTGTGGTAGTGTTAGTGTGTATGTGTGTGTTTGTAGGATTATGAGTGGTCAGTTGTGTATAGGTGTATGTGTGTCTGTAGCTGTTTCTGAGTTACTATGTTTCTACATTTGTGATTTACTATGTTTCTACACTTCTGGTCTGTGTTTTGCATGTGCAGTTTGAAAACTTTTACTTTAGCTTACAGTAAGTGTCAAAACTATCATAAATATGATTGGATTAGCTGAACGTTACAGCTTAAATTAACTGCCAAGGATGTACAGAAACTACAGTGAGATATAAGAGATACAGATAACACTCTTGATAATGCAGGATATGATGCTAAACAAAAAATATCAAGTTAATGTAAATGACGTGCTTTTGCCACACTTTTATCTAAAGTTTATATTAAGATACCCCTTTATTAATGTATGAAATCAGGATAAATGCATATTTCCCTATTATCTACTTATCTCTATCAATAACTCTAAGTCTGAATGAATATTAAAGTTTTGTCTTAAAGAATATAATAATACTTGTATAAATATCTAGGATCATAGGAGGTTACTAGGCTAATGACCCTGGGGCCCTTACAAGCCTAGCCAAGAGTTTATCCCCAAAAAAGAAACCTTATTCAGCACCTGTCACCTCTGTCAAAGAGGGACAATGTTGGAACCCCTGGGACAAATTTGTGGTTTCCTATCCACTCATCCAGTTTGTGCTTGAAGAAGTTCAGTGAGGGACTCTGTTTGACATGTATGGAGAGTCTATTCCAGAGATGGGGCAGCCTCTAGGAGACAAACCTGTCTCAACAGCAGATTTTGTTGATGTTGCATATTAGATTTAGGCATATTGAGTGGGCAACGTGCGAAGATTTAGACTTACAGATATGGACCATCTCTAGTAGGGCATGGTCTGATATTGCCTTGTAGGAGAGACATAGATCATTTTGTGCAATGTGTATGATACAGAGTAAAGTGATAGTGACTTGGGCCTGTCTGCATAGGACAGGTGTTGGAGACCATGGGTTCTCATTGTGAGGTATTTGCGTGGCCTCTCCAGTTGATGCAGATTTTTGCAGAAATGCATACCAAATGGTAATAACCTCCTTTTTTCTTTTTTATTTTTTCAAATACATTTGAATGAATTCCATTGTATTTATACATAACATCTTAAATAACTATGTACACTATTTGCATTAGCCTGACACTATAACAGATCTTAATGTATACAGCTACTTTATAAGTATGTCCAATCCATTATCAGAGTGTCTGATCAATTATTGTATAGTATCAATCAACGATAAGACTTTTCCCCAAGGGTTGTTGATAAATGGCTTTGGATAAATTCTTAGTTCTTTAATTTTAATTTCCAATAATGCTGTGGTCTTCAGTAGGCTGTAGTATACTTCCAAAGTTGGTATTGTGTTTGTATTCCATCTTCTTGTTATACAGTTCCTTGAAATTTCAAGTATAGTCCATACTAGATACATTTTTGACCTATTCAAATGAGGGCATTTGTTCACATTTAATAATACAAGAGATTTAGTTAAATAACATGATTCATTAAATAAAGCATGTAGAAAGTTATTAATACCATTTCAAAATGGCTTAATTTTAACACAATCAAAGAAAATATGGTTCCAATCTGCATTGTATACTTGCTCACATCTCCAACATATTCCTTTTATGGAAGAACAAATTTTACTGATTCTGTCTGGGGTTAAGAATGCTCTGTGCAAGCATTTCTAATTAAAAATTTTCCAGTATTGTGTAAAGGATGCATGAACGAAAACAGCAATATATCAGCTGTTTTAAAACTAAGAAGCTATCTTAGATAGGTTACCATGTCACTTGTATACTCAAGAATAGATATGTTAAGTTTTAAAATATGTTTTGAACATTTACGTATCATTGATACTTGAAAGCGTTTTACATCAAGTTCCTATCAGTACACACTTACAGGGTTTTATTGATGAAATACATACAAACATTTGGATAATATCCAATTTGTACTTCCTAAAAGTTGTTGATTTTATACTGAAAAGTACTGTACTTTGTTTTTTTAATATCAAGATGTCATGCTGTTTTGTCACTTCCTGTTGGTATAAAAAGCGCATTTTTTAATTGAAATTTATTCTTTCTGAGGAAGTTGCTTTAGTAAGGCGGCGAAAACGCTACTTATTTTTTATTTAATAAATCTGCGTTAAAAGAACTTGAGAGAGACTTCTTTTTGGGCTGTTGACCTAAGGATACCTGCACCTTTCTTTTTTATCGATAATAAGATATTTGTTTTAATATCTTCAGTTAACTACATTGAGTATCCTTTTGTTATATAATTCCAATATGAGGTTTTGGGTGTTGTTTTATAGTTTATCAATATCTTGTAAAATTTCCAAATACTGTTTCCCATTCCAAAGTCATTATATATGATTTCATATATGTATTTTGTAAATGTAGGTATTTCTTTAAATGAAAAATTGTTAATTATTCTACTTAAATCTTGTGAATATGAAAGAATACTCTGTAAAGTTAGCCAGTCATGTTGTGGAATTTTGTATGTTATTTTTATTACTTGCATATCTAAAACTTTTAGTTTTTTGATAGAGTGGAGCCAACAAACAAATCCTTTCTGTTCACAGGAATTAATAATTTCTCTATATAGTTTATGTGAACAGTTCTTTGTGACTATAAATGGTGTTAAAAGACCAAACCAGATTTTTAAATCTATATTTGCGTTAATAATTTTCCTAAATGAGTCAATGTAATCATTTATCATATGAGTTTTAGTGTGTTTAGTTATGTTATATTGCATAGTAATACATAATATGTGCCATGGCAAATTGTTTTTATCTGTTATTTGAAATTTTTTTTGTAAATCAAATTCATTTACGGATATTACAGTTAGTAATTCTTTTCAATTTGCAGAGTAATTTGGACTTAACCAATCTGAGATTGTTTTAGATATTGGTGCTTTTATATATGTTTCTATATCATGAAAGATTAATCCTTACTGTTTCCATGGTCTGATATGATGTATTAAAGCTATTCTGTTTCTTTTGGGAAACCATAAAAAATGTATTAGGCATGAATTTATTTATTTAAGTATATTCCTTTTTGGTAACAATTCTATTGCCAAGGCTATATATAGGATCTTGGGCAGTAAAACCATTTTTATTAACTGTAGTCTATCTTCAAATGTTAATATTATTTTGTTCCATTTTCCACAGAGATTTTAATTGTATTGATGATATTATTGTAGTTTTTGAGAATAATTCATTATTATGCTTGCATAACTCTATTCCTAGATATTTTAAGGTAGATTATTGTTTCCCTATGATGTGATCCACCTTAGTCTGCAGTTCTTTTTTTACTTAAAAATAAAAATGTTGATTTTGATTTATTGAAATGGAGTCCTGAACTCATTTGAAATTTGTCCACTAATATATCTAATTCTTCTAAAGTCTCTTTTGTATTAGATAATGTTAGTAATTTGTCCTCAGCAAATAACATTACTTTAGAATTGTATTGTTCATAAACATCTATCCCTTTGATTTTTATATTGTTATGAATTGAATATGCCAAAATTTCAATAGCCAGAGCAAATAGAATCGGTGATATGGGACATCCTTGTTTGCTGCCTTTTGTGATATGTATAGATTCAGAGATAAAAGATGATATATGCTAAATTATTTTGTGTATATATATATATATATATATATATATATATATATATATATATATAAATATATATATATATATATATATATATATATATATATATATATATATATATATATATATATATATTCTTTAGGAGATGAATAAAGGGTGCAAGAAATTCAAATAGCATTAGGATTTTGAATAAATAGTCCCAATTTAGGGAATCAAAGGCTTTCTCTATATATAAGCCAATTATGAGTGTTTCTTTATTTTCTTTATTAAAATAATCAATAAGAGAAATTATCCTTTTAATATTATCATGTGTGTGTCTGTGATGTATAAGTCCAGTTTGATTATTATTTATTGTTTTGAATAGTGGTATTTTCGTTCTGTTAGTTAATAGTGTCATAAATATCTTATAGTCATTATTTAATAATGATATAGCTCTATATGAGGTACAGAGATTTGGGGATTTGTTTTCCTTTAGGATTGGTGTGATTAAGGAATATCTCCGAGATGGTGGTATTAAAGCTTGTGACTGAATTTCTAGTAGAGTTTTATGGAAGAGGGATAGTATCTTTGAAGGAAAAAGTTTATATATTTCCAAAATTATCAGCAACAACTCAGGAACTAAGAGGATGGTAGTAATACGGAAACTGCTCGTACAACAGGACAGTAGTCACCAAAGATTTATTAAAAAACACATACAACTCCAGGTTAAGTGCTTTTGACTGTATCCCAGTCTTCATCAGAACAATTAAAAGTATGACCTTGTGATATAAATACACATGTCCCTTAATCATACAATAAAATAATTGATGAAATTGATGAAAAAGCCGCCAAAATGTTTAAAGAAACATGGCCATTATTCACATATGCTGTATTCTATTCTCATACATTAAAAACAAAAACAAACCACTAGTTGTAAATTACATACATACAAATTTGTAATAGTATGAATAAATGTATACATTAAAAATATGTAATAAAAAGGAATGATGAAAATATTAAAAACTATTCTGATATCTAAATGCACAATACTAGTAGGGTGCCAACTGGATGTACTAAATGTAATGATGTTTAAAAATGTATTAAGAATATTAAAAATGTAAAGATGTAACAATATAACAATATGTATGCCCATCACATATTCTAAAATATATGAAAATGTTGTTTAGAAAATGTTGTTTAAAAAACAACTAAGCTGTAGGTGGTGTACATCTATGCATTATTCTAAAGCTAAAAAAGGTTTAATGCTAATAAAATCATTGAGACCGGGTGGTCTCATAGAATCTGTTAGGATCTGCCATTTGCTCTCACACAGTGCCAATCTCATTTTCCAGTCACCTCCAAAAGGAGTGACCTCCACCTGTTCAATAATAGAAAATAAAAAGCTGTGTTTGTCTCCCTTCTCTAATATATGCCTATATAGTGCATTTTTGGTATCATGTTTTCCTATTTTATAGAGATGTTCATAAATACGCCTGTTCAGCTGTCTCTCTGTCTTACCTATATAGTGTGCATTACATTTTATGCAGACAGCCAAATAGACCACTTGCTTTGTTTTACAATTTCCTTTCCTGCATTTGATAGAAGTGTGACAGATATCATCCAATTTAATTATCCTATTCAGGTTAATGTATTTGCATTGTTTGCAATTTCCACATTTGGCTGTGCCCTTAAATATCTCATGTGTTTGTGTATTGTAACTAGCTCTTTCCAATAACATTTTCATGTTTGGGGCTGTCTTATATACACATCTTGGTTTGGCACCCAATAAGTGTTCCATGTCCATGACCATTAGTGTCATCCAATATCTTTCTAAAATTTCCTTGATGATATATGTACTCGGGGTATACATGAGTACACAAACCCTGCCTAATGAATCACTGTGCATCCCCTCATGTTTGTCCAATTTATAAGAACCTAATAGGGGTTTGTATTTATTTCCCCATTCGTTCTGTACATAGCTGATTACTTCCATAACCATCTTTTCTGGATAAGCTCTACTAATAAACATTTCCTTAATGGTGTTAAGTTCAGTATCCAAAATCTGCATGTTTGATGACATTCTCGCTGCACGTATACTTTGCCCTTTAATCACATTCTTAAATACGTGTGGAGGATGGTTACTACTATAATGGACATAATCATTGGAGAATGTGGGTTTTCTGTATATTCTGGAAGTGAACCCCCGAGTGTCGTGACTCAAAAGTACATCCAAAAAGGAAATCTCTTTATAACTGTAATCATGAGTGAATTGCAAAAAATCGACAGTGTTGTTTAAATATAGCATAAATTCCTGTAATCTGTCCACAGACGCCTTCCATAAAATAAAAATGTCATCCAAATACCTGACATATAAAACAATATCCTGAAAGTATACACTCTTGAACACATGTTCAGATTCCCACTCAGCCATAACCAAGTTCACAAAGATGGGAGCACAAGCTGCTCCCATCGCCACTCCCTTGGTCTGCCTGAAATACTCTCCTTGAAATGAGATGTAGTTGTAATCTAACACCAGTGACATCATGTCATATATTAAACTAATTTTCTCCCATGAGAAATCGGTATACTTTTTTAGACTTCTTTCGAAGTATTCTAATCCCTCTATCTTAGGAATACTGGAGAAAAGGTCGATGACATCCACTGTCAAATAAATCAAGTTGGTATTCCATATATCATTGGTCATTACACCTAAAAATCTCCAGGAATCCTTAATTATATGGGGGATGCTGTCATATACCTTCTTGAGCCATCTGTCAATCAATTTCCCTATATTGAAGGTTTTTGACATGGAACCTGACACAATTGGTCGAAAAGGGGGGTGTTCGATTGATTTATGTATCTTGGGAATACCCACCATCTTTGCTAATACCGGATGGTCTACTTTCACATAAGAGTATGTGTCATTAGATATCCTGTTGTCAATAAGGTATTCTTCAATAATAAGATCAATACGCTTATGACCGATGTTGACTTGATTAAGTGAAATGTTCTCATAATTTCCTGAATTGTACAGGATATTGTGAATCTCTTGGTTATATTCGTCGGTAGGGAAGATCACAACTCCACCTCCTTTATCGGGTTTCATTACCCTAATGTCTCTATTATTCATGATGTCTAATAAACTTTTTCTTTCCATACAAGTTAAGTTATCTGAGATATGATTCCCTTGATTTTGCATCCTATTATATGTCCAGTAAATATCATTGCACACTAATTGCTCAAAATTATGAACATGGGAGTTAGAAATCGGTATGTATGTGCTTTTTTTAATGAGATCGGTTCCTGCTATGCCTTTGGCCCTAGTGTTAGAATCCATGTTTTTATCAAATTGTAATGCCAAATTCAGCTTCCTGCAGTATTTTTAACCTCCTTAATACTATCAAGTATATTCCATCCTCTCATAGGTATAAACTTCATACCTTTACTTAACAATTTGGCACTAGTGCTATCAATCTCTGTAGTAGTGTAATTAAAAACCTTAAAGCCATCATTTGATATAATTCTAGGTTTGAGAGTATTGGCTTGTTCGTATATCAAATTCAGATTATAGATATCCATCTCCACAAAATTATTAAGCTCAGTCGTCTTAGATGTATTAACAGTCGTCAACCGGGGGTTATCACTTTTGATGATACAGGACAAGCTTAGGTCCTGTGCCATTGTTTTTGGACCTTCCAAGCTGGATAAAATCTTCCCCCCTGAAAATTTTCTTCCCTATAAGAGTTCTTAGGTTCTTTTCTCTTGGGTGGATATTTATTGTGTACATCTGGACCTTTGTAACTTGGCCACACATAGGTCCTGTCATTCTTATATGCCTCCAAATCCCGCTGCATTTTCCTGTTTTTTCTATCTACAATATTATGCACGTTGTTGTCTGCAAATGAGTACTGTTTCATATACAAATCTTTAAAACACTCATAGTCCTTATGCTGAGTGATTGTATGGTTCATGTGTTCTAATTCATCTGCTAATGTACTTAATTTTTCATCCTGATGTTTAATTAATAATTTCATGAACGCATATCCAAATCCATCAAATAACTCATTAAACTCATTCATAACACCAGATGTATAGCTAATACCTAATGGTAATTTGAAGAACCTTAGGCCTTTTGGCACAGTTTTCAACTTGAGACACTTAGATAGGTAACTGCAATCAATTTTAGTATTCTTAAATGCAGTTAATTTTTTACCATAATCTAAAATGTGCTCCTTCAGTGATGAATAACTACATTCAGTATTACAGTTTTTACCATTGGTATATCTCATATCAGATTCAAAATAATCTCTATTATCACCTAAAAATTGTTCGAACAAATAGTCACCATTACACATATTGTCCTTCAAATTCTTTCTACTAGCATTGTGTACATAATCAAATTTACCACTGTATTGCACTCTAGTGGGACTCGTAGTACCCTGCTCCAAGTTATGTATAACAGTACCTTTTTTGTCCGGAGCATACTTGGTTCTGCTACTTATATCCTTTGTTGCTTTGGGGCGGGCACCACCATATTGTTTGTCCATATGCTTCTTGCAAAAACTGTAATCAAATGTGAAATCATGTTCAAAAACGTTGTGGCGTTCGCTCAGCAAATGGTCGTCCTCGGTATGGGCTAAATCCAAAGTCCTAATACTATCCGCCCTACATACCTCCGATGTACCTTCATTGATACGCGGGACAGGAAGTTAATCAAAGACACCATCCGTGTCTTGTAGGGCTTTAGGAAAGCCGCAGTCCGGTGTGCTCACATTGCCACATCCCTGTGGTTTGGATCTAAGGCTTCGCGCCTGCGCATTTGATGCCTTAAGTACGTTATTGACGTCGACTTCCTCGTCAGAGCATATGGGAACCAAGTGAGCTCTGACAATCTCCGAAGATGCTCGAGAATTAACTTCTTCCTTGTTGGTGTTGTTATTGGTGTTAGAAACCAAGTCGGAGATAAGAGTCAATAATTTGTGCACCTCACCCTGAAGTGCTGTTAGATCAGCTCTCAATTCAACAATACCATCCTTCGACAATGAAGCAGAGGATTCCATATTCTCAGCCATCCTAAATGAACTCACTACGAAAACAAACAGCAACAACTCAGGAACTAAGAGGATGGTAGAAATATGGAAACTGCTCGTACAACAGGACAGTAGTCACCAAAGATTTATTAAAAAACACATACAACTCCAGGTTAAGCGCTTTTGACTGTATCCCAGTCTTCATCAGAACAATTAAAAGTATGACCTTGTGATATAAATACACATGTACAATAAAATAATTGATGAAATTGATGAAAAAGCCGCCAAAATGTTTAAAGAAACATGGCCATTATTCACATATGCTGTATTCTATTCTCATACATTGTAGTTTTTGAGAATAATTCATTATTATCCTTGCATACCTCTATTCCTAGATATTTTAAGGTAGATTATTGTTTCCTATGATGTGATCCACCTTAGTCTGCAGTTCTTTTTTTACTTAAAAATAAAAATGTTGATTTTGATTTATTGAAATGGAGTCCTGAACTCATTTGAAATTTGTCCACTAATATATCTAATTCTTCTAAAGTCTCTTTTGTATTAGATAATGTTAGTAATTTGTCCTCAGCAAATAACATTACTTTAGAATTGTATTGTTCATAAACATCTATCCCTTTGATTTTTATATTGTTATGAATTGAATATGCCAAAATTTCAATAGCCAGAGCAAATAGAATCGGTGATATGGGACATCCTTGTTTGCTGCCTTTTGTGATATGTATAGATTCAGAGATAAAAGATGACATATGCTAAATTATTTTGTGTATATATATATATATATATATATATATATATATATATATATATATATATATATATATATTCTTTAGGAGATGAATAAAGGGTGCAAGAAATTCAAATAGCATTAGGATTTTGAATAAATAGTCCCAATTTAGGGAATCAAAGGCTTTCTCTATATATAAGCCAATTATGAGTGTTTCTTTATTTTCTTTATTAAAATAATCAATAAGAGAAATTATCCTTTTAATATTATCATGTGTGTGTCTGTGATATATAAGTCCAGTTTGATTATTATTTATTGTTTTGAATAGTGGTATTTTCGTTCTGTTAGTTAATAGTGTCATAAATATCTTATAGTCATTATTTAATAATGATATAGCTCTATATGAGGTACAGAGATTTGGGGATTTGTTTTCCTTTAGGATTGGTGTGATTAAGGAATATCTCCGAGATGGTGGTATTAAAGCTTGTGACTGAATTTCTAGTAGAGTTTTATGGAAGAGGGATAGTATCTTTGAAGGAAAAAGTTTATATATTTCCAAAATTATGCCATCTATACCTGGAGCTTTATTATTTTTGCCCTCTTTTATTTTATCTGTAATTTCTTTGTAGGATATGGGTGCTTGCAGATCTAGTTTAAATTTTTCTGGTATTTTTTTATATTAGAAAATTTTCATTTTTTCATCTAGATTTAATTGATCAATATGTATATTTTCTTTTTTGGAAATGCTCCATATAGTGATTTCTATAGGCATCAATAATTTCACCTATATCCAAGACATTTTTTCCTTTTCTTTTCATGGAAGATACATTTACCATTATTAGAGTTTGATTGTATTTTGATTCTTGTGGCTAAATTATGTAGATATTTGGGAGAAGTGGCCAAGGTATTAATTTTTAGTTTTTCTAAAGCTAAACTAGTTTTATGTCTTAGAATTTCATTGTATTTGTTGTTTAATACTTCTGCTTTCTTTTTCATCTGCATATGATTTTGATTTTTTTCAGCTTTTACTAACAAAATCTTGGATTGTAGATCTAATAATTAAGAATCCCATTCTCTGATTATTTTATATCAAGTTAGGGTTTTACCATATATGTAAGCTAATGAGTCCCATAACATTATTTTATTTTTCTCTGTGGTGTAATTAATATCTAAGAAGAACTCTTTAATTTTAGTTATATATGCTGGAATTCTGGAGTTAAAGATTAATGGTTTGTACCCATTTTGAAGTTTTAGTATCAATGAATTGTGGTCTGCAAAGGGGCAGGGAGTGAGTGAGAAGTTAATGATTTTAGAGTGTAAGTCAAGCAAATATTTTATCTATTCTAGTTTGGGTATCAAATCTGTGATTATGATAGGAAAAAAAACACAGATTTATCTTCTTTAAATTTGAAAGTATCTACAAGATGAAATGATTCTACCCACTTGTTTAAAGTTTTTGATACAGTAGATGTATGCAGCAAGTTTCAGAAATATCAAATATACAGTTAAAATTTCCTCCTAATATTAAGTTGCCTTTATAATTATTGGAAATAAAATACAAGTATTTTTAACATCTCCTGTTCCAATGTCTGGGAACCAGTATAGTTTGGCTACGGTCCATATTCTGTTATTATATTTAACTATTACTAATGCCATAATGCCTTCTTTATCTTCATACTTATAAATGATTTCTGGGTTAATCACATTTGTTTTCCATAAAATTGTTACCCCTTTTGTCTTTGCTTATAAGTGGTTGTGCCAATATCATATATTCCTTAGGATTTCATTTGTAATTGTCATTTATTTTGAAATGAGTTTCTTGAAGGAAAACAATTTGTGCTTTGTTCAGTTTTAAATATTTCAGTAGATTTGATCTCTTTTTAGGATTATTTATGCCATTGATATTTAAAGATAATGAAGTTAAATCCATCTTAGGTTATTTAGACTATGTATTTTTTGTTTTATTGTGACTATTAAACATTTTCCTCTGATAACTATAAAGTATATGTCTGAGCTTTTAAAGGAAATTATCAGTTCTATACTTTGAGTTTTTACCAATAAAGTAATGTTTTGGTCAGGCATACTATGTCCTCCCCGTGGTCAAGTGGCCTCCGAAAGACATGCGTGAACAGGTGTGCCTTCGCTGAAGGTTGGGCGTCAGGCTGGCAACTTGGCACTGTAAAAATCTAATGCCAATCATTAGCGGACCGGATTTCCGCTGTGGCGACCCCTAACTGAGAAAAGCCGAAAAGACAAACAAACAACTAAAAATGTTTTTGTGAAATAACAAATTTAAATGAATAAATGTTAACAAAACTAAGTTCCGCACTAACCATGGAATGAAAATCATTCCTAATCTGATGGAAAAATCTAAGTCCTTTAGATTATCACTTATACCTTGACAATCCAGAATATCTGAGCTCCATAAATTGAATTATCATATGGAGAATATTTGTAATAGGAATAAGTAATATTTATATTATTTTGAACAGATATAGTACTGTTGTAGAATAGACATAATTCTAATACAATATATATGTCTACTTAATGTAAAAGGAATTAATATTTACATGAAAGATAGATGTCAAACCAATCATAGTAAAGTAGGATGTATCATATATAAAACCTCAGAAAAATATTATAGCACATAGATATTTAAAATATTCACCCTTATTGATGAAGTCTTTCAAAATGTATTACTTAATATAAATAGATGGTAATAATATTTATACCTAATGTTTATAATGCAATGTATTTTACTGGATATATCAGAAGTTATATTTCATTGTTTGCCAGCATTTAAGTGATCACTTTGTTGGTAACTTACTTAAAGCATCAAGTTTGTTTTATGTAAACATTGATGAAAGTTAGTGCATTTTAATTATCAGTGCATCCCTGTTCCCCCATTTCCTACACATAAGGATTTTCATATCTGTCATTTCTTATTATAAAATGAGTGAAATTATAGGTTAAAAACAATTTCACATATTGTGATTAATGATTACAAGTTCTCTTTCCATATTCAAAAATTGTGATTTTATGTTATATACTGAAAGTTTTTAGATTTAAATGGCAACATTCTGTTTTGTTTAATCAGCAAATGTTAAACTGAGTGATTATTTTCAATTTAATACTATTTGGTCAAAATATGATTGTTACATTCTGTGACATCCATAGTTCAGGCTTCTATTGTTTCCCTTGAACAACTTTATCAGTTTGATGTCATGTATAAAATATTAGTTACTTTGGTAACAGCTTAAGTATTAAGTATGGTCAGGATGAGTTACAAAATCAAAATTCAAGTTAAAGCAATTATATGACTTGGACATTTACTTATATGAGAAAATCATCATGCTTCCCCTTGATGTTCAATATAGTGTATGTCATTTATGACAATTTAAAACAGTAGTGTTATTATACACAAGCCCATGTTATCAAACTGAGTGTCTATTGTCAATTTAATACTATTTGTTTACAATATGCTTGTTACATTCTGTGACATTTCAAGTTCATGCTTCTATTGTTTCTCTTGAACAACTTTGTTAGTTTGATGTTGTGTATAAAACAGTTACCTTGGTAACCGTTTAAATATTATGTATGGTCAAGATGGGTTACAAAAACTACAATTCAAGTTAAAGCAACTACATGACTTGTTATGCATATTTACTATATAAGAAAATCATCATGATTCCCTTTGATGTTCAATGTAGTGTATGTCATTTATGACTAGTTAAGACAGTAGTGTTATTATACGCAAGCCCATGTTATTAAAGCCTGTCTTTAATATCTAAATTCAGCAGACTGCTTCATCTTATATGACGATTATATATTTCATGTCTAGATTTACTAAAATGATACATTACATAACTATTGTGTGTGTTTTTCTTTTTTTTTTTGTCTGTTGCTCAGTTATTTGAGAGACCACAAGCTGTAATGCTTATTCTTATTATTAGCTCCTTCCAAGCATGCTTATACAGTCCAGAGACTTTAAATTATGAGACCCTTCTAGTTTCTTATTTGTTATAAGTATATTTCCATACTTACATACACACTTATCAGTACTTCAAGCACAGGCAACAATGCCCATCCAGTTTGGCCACAATACCATTTGCTAGTTTGTGTGGTGTGTTTCCAGGCTGTTATTAAAATATCCAAACCAATATTTGTCCTGTTCCAATTTACCAGCCTGTTCCATGAGTAGTCATTCTGCTAGTGAACCACTCACGACACCTTCCATTCCCACAGATATTTCCACAAAGGAAATCTGATGATGGCCTACCACTTCCCGGCAACCCTAAACACCACTAGAATAAGCTATACCCATATGCCCAACACATCCGAGCAAGCTCACCTCGCATACCACTGCAAAGGGTACTGCACAAAACCAAGTGCTCTTAGTCTTTCACAATAACTCAGACTTCCACTCTTATGTAAGTCCTTAATGTGTTTAGACCAAAATATAAAATTGCGCTTATTTTTTTTTTATCAAGAATCAAATTAATAAGCTAAACGAAGTGTTGGGAGATCATCAGTATGTGTACTTGTGGTTTAAAACAGCTCTTTTATTATTAATATATATATATATATATATATATATATATATATATATATATATATATATATGTATTTGGATTCACTTTATATCCTTGAAATACTGAAATATTGAAATTCAGTATTTCGAAGCTATAAAGTCAAATTTTTGAACCCACAAAAACTCAGAACTGTGAAATTCAAAATCTTGCACACCAGAGATTTTGAATTTCGCACTTCTACTCTTCTACTGCACACACACGCACACACACACACACACACACACACACACACACACACACACACACACACACACACACACACACACACACACACACACAGACACACCAGCCTCCCCACACACAAACACAAGCTCTCTACTACATAAAAGCAGGGGGTGAGCCCCCCTGCACCAACAATGTGGGGGGGCTGCGCTCCCACTCCCCCCTACTTAAATATTTTCACTCTGAGGTTGCACTACACACAAACACACACAAAACACCACCACACAAGCTACATTCTCCACACACACACACACACACACACACACACACACACACACACACACACACACACACACACACACACACACACCACAGCAACAAAACACACTGACACACACCATAGCCCCTACCCAAAATCCTTAATACACACACACACTTACCTGAATCCATAACCACAGTGAAACCTCAGAAGTGTGAAATTCAAAACCGCTGGTATTTGAGGTTTTGAATTTCACGCTTCTGAGCTTTTGCTGTTCTCAGGATTCCACTTTATGGGCTCGAAATACTGAATTTATATATATATATATATATATATATATATATATATATATATATATATATATTTTTTTTTTTAAACCAAAAACTTCATTGCCGAGTATCATCTCGGAGGCTCCTCAGAGCAACTAAGCATTATCGTCACTCTGTCTCCATTACCATAGCAACCTGGGAACATTTGTTTCTGTTAGTGTATCTGTGTACTGCATACCAGAGGCTCACGATGCACCTGAAGCAAAGCTTCACTTCATTGCAACTTCAAGCCTAAATTCCCTCCCTTCCAGTGAGACAGCAGCCAGGAAAAGAATGGAGAGCAAACAGATAAAAAAAAAAAACTCCCAACAAGCTGCCACAACAAGAGATAACACATTCTTCCAGCCTACCCACCTCTCACTCAGCAGATGTATAAACAAAGTATTCTGCCAAAATATCCCAAATCACAGTTTTATCCACCCCCTGGATCCAGGCTAAAACACCAAATATCTCTTCCTAATACACAAGCATCAGTAAACCTTGATCACAAGCCACAACACACAGCTTCCCGGAGACGCAAACGGCAACATACAACAGCTGCCAGATGCAGCTGCATCCACACACACCATGTCAGGCTTAATCAAACAGCACTCACAGATACCTGGCATAATTGATATTAACTATGTTTAGACAGAATAATAATTACCTTAGTACTAGCTGCCAGACACAGCTGCATCCATGCACACCATGTCAGGATTGAGCAAACAGCACTCGTACCTGATATTAACTATATTTAGACAGAGTAATGATGACATTTGTACTAAGCGCTTGCTACTATTATTTAACCGGGATATACATGACATTTCTAAATCATACTTTAACTGAAGAAGGCATTAGTCTCCATGACAACATTTTTTTTCAAAACACTCTACAGTTACTGCTACTATATATTATGTTAATTTGTTACATTTGAGTCTGAACTCTGATGAATGGTACCTTGTTGAATTAGTTAATTAATTACTTAAATTATTATAAGTAAAATCAATGAAAAATGAGCAAGATAAGTATTCATTGAGTTCAAGTAGGGAATAGAAACTTATGTTTGTATTATATGTTGCTTTGTTTGGCTTATATATAATGTTAATAGTAACCCATCTTGACCTACTTTTGTTTGTGAAGAATGATTGGACTCTTTGAACATTCTGAATAAATCATTACTGTTTCTCAGTTGTTTAAGAAACCCTCCTTTTTGTTTTCAAATAAGAACAGATGCAAGTGATGTACCATATCAGTTGATAAATTGTAAGAGTTATTTTTTTGGGACATCTATCTTGGAATCAGTTTTTATTTCTTTTTTCTAGCATCAGTCCAATAATTTGTTTCTTTTATTCTTTTAAGAGTAGAGGTCATCCATTCCATTTCTTCTGGGCTAGACAACCTCCTTTTTTTCTGGATGCAATCCCTTTAATTATGAGATGAACCAAGTACAAGGCTTTTCTGACCCCTGCTGCCACATGATGGTTGAATGTGAGATTGTTGTCAACCTGAGTACACAGGTCTCTCACCACGGGTTGTGTGCTTAGTGGGTTGCCTTTGATGTAGTAATCAGTAGGGGCTGTGTTTTTGTCAAATGGTATGATAATACATTTATTTGCTTTTAACTTAAGGCCATGACATTGACACCAGTTATTTGTAGCTGTGAAAACCTCTTGCAGTATGTTATGGTCATTTGGAGAGTCAGTACATCTGTAGCTAGCTATATCTTTTCACACACACACACACACACACACACACACACACACACACACACACTTATTGTATCCGATGCTGAGAATATCAATCACATTTGCTGCTACTATTTTATTTTGAATTGTCAAAATTTAGAAAAATGGTGGTAGCTGGTTATATGAGATGGAGGTACAGTGGGGAGTAGGATTTTGCCCTTTTCCCATCTGTAGAGCAATCTTAGAATTGTTGTACATAATTAACAAGGAAAGGTGTTTAGCAGGGGGAGGGGGCTTGCCACCCTGCATTAAAGATGAGGTTCTTTCTTGATGTGATTTTCCATTTTTTTCTGGTTTCTTTATTGTGGGGACAGTGTATTATAATTTGGTGTTGTATGTTGTATACACAGACTTACATGCACACACGCACACACACACACACACACACACACACACACACACACACACACACACACACATATATATATATATATATATATATATATATATATTTTTTTTTTAGAGAGAGAGGCACATAAATGTAAATGAAATGCATATACAGATAGATATGGATACAAATGAGTCCAAATCTTTTTTTTGAACTACTGTATTTGTCAAAACAGGTGTGGTGAACATGTTTGGTCAATTCCTTTTTTGTCACTGGGTTTGCAGCAGTTAATGTGTTAAATCAGAGAGCAGTGCGGTTAAAGGAGTTTGTCCTTTCCCCTACTGCTGTGCAATATCTGACTCGGTATATTTAAGTAGCAGGGCTAGACATGGTAAGGCCTTTCTGTGTCTAATTATGGTGGCTGTCAAAAAAGGAATTACTAGAAAATGGAAAATCTAATCCAACTGTATTAGATAGTAACAGAGATAAAACAACTGAAAGTGAGATCTTTCAAAAAGGGTGGGAACAAACTACATGGCTACAAATGGGAATTCTGGGAACAGCACATACAGGAGAGGAATGAGGTTTAAAAGAAGGCAGGACTTAAATGAGCTATGTAATGTTTGACTGAAAATGATTGGGTAGATTATAAGGGATGTATAATGTTTACAAATAGGAGTGTGTCAGTATGGTTTGTGATGTAAAATGCTTGCAACTAGGATTATGTCATTGTAGTTTGTTTTCATTTATATAAATGTATAATTGCTTATGTAGTAAGTGATGGTTTAATAAAGATGTTTCTTGTTTAAAAAAAGGGTGGCAGGAATTGAATAATTTATTTAATGTTGCCTAGGTTATATGCTATATAGCAATATAGCAATATATGTGAAGTATAACATTTGTTAATGTTAATTTGTTAATACAGTTTGAATACATTTGTATAAATGTAAATTTGCCTATGTCACAGGTGATAATTCAATAAAGGTGTTTAATGAAAAAAAAATAACAGGGTTTACCAAAGGTAACAATGATTACCTCTAAGAAAAAAACATATGTTTTAGTGTTTATTATTCAGTTTTCAACTTACCATTCCATCAATTTATTTGACTGACAGAATATTGCTCAACATAATAAGCTTATATATATATAGAGCATAAGACTAGACAGTACCATGTTTGAATACCAAAATATCAGTCCTGAAAGATTAAAACTGTAAATGCCAATAAACAAAAACATGTTTTATGCATGGGATAAGCTCCATTTTGCCACCCACATCCTTTACAACTTAGATATACCAATTATGAAATTGTAGTATAATAGGAAAAAGGCACATTTCTACTATACTCTGTGCCATGATTTTCCACAAATACCTTACAATCAGACTTTTGAACTGTGCACAGCAGTAGCTATGACTACTGTGTGGGTGAGGGGGCTGTCTGTGAATGAAAATAGATGACCCTGTTGTTGTTTTCTCAATTTAAACAGTTATTAATTTGGCTTTTCAGGACTAGTGTATAATTGTGTGACATATGACGGAATACTGTTATGTGTGTGTCTGTACATTACTTGGATATGATTACTATTAATGTATGTTTACCATAATCCGGCATCTGAAGTGCACAAACTCAGTACAGTAGCTGCAATTGATAGGTTCTTAGGTTCAAGGGTTCATAGGAGATGACTAGGCTAATGGCTTAAGGAACTTTATAATCCTCGTCAATATAATCCAGTTTTATCCAACACATCGTCCCTAGGTGTAAGAATATGGCATGGATTTGTGCCTGTGCATTGAGGATCATACAGATTGCCCCTGTTCATATGGGACATAGACACTACCCCAGATGTGAATTTGTGATTCCCTATCCATTAATTTAAATTTCAGGGGCAGGGAAGGGCTCTGATTAGTGTGAATAGCCTGTTCCAAAGAAGGAACAATCTCTTTGACACATATCTTAATCTCCAATATGTTTTGTGTGAATCACTGACTAAGTTTAGATCCCTAGAGCAGGTGGCCCTCATCCTGTCTGACTTGCAGATGTAATAGAAGCTCCATCAGGGCTGGATATGTGAGTGCCTTGTAGGTCAAACATAGGTCATCCTTAATTGCCGGTAGGAAACAATAAAGGGATAGGGCTTTTGGTGTACCCACAAAGTTAGTGTTGTTTTCCTCCTGTATTTTCTTTATGAGAAACCTCTGAGGTCGCTCCAGCTGCTGTAAGTGCCAAGTCAAGTACATGCCAAATGGCACTTTGTACTTTATTGGTAAAATGAGGGGTAAATACAGCGGGACTCTAATTTCCTCTTGAAGGATATCTACATTACTGTGGGATTCAATAATTGCCCCTGACTTGCAGTCGTTGGCAAACTTTGTCATCCAGAGGCCTTCCACATTACCCCTGACTTTAGAGAAGTATATTGAGAACAGGAGTGGTCCCAACACTGAGCCTCATGGCACAGCACTAGTAACTAGCCTCTTGGTGCATCAGGATTCACTCAGTTTTACCACTGGTGTTCTGTCCCTGAGACAGTTGGCTATGCATCTGGTGATGTAGGGATTTATGCCCAGTTTTGTGAGTTTATTTATAATACCCTGAGTAGAGAATTGTGCCAAATGCCTTGGCTAGGTTGAGGTAGGTGGCATTTACTGTTTTACCCTCATCCATGGCCTGAGTGACTTTCTCAAGGAAATCCACTAGATTCAGTAGGCATGACATGCCCTTGACAAAGCCAAAGCAAATGTGGTTGGGTCCAGTGTTTGTAGGTTTCCTCTGTCATTATTTATCAGGTCCATAATTATTCTTTCCATGGCGTTACATATAAGACTAGTCAAACCTATGGGTCTGTAATTTCCCTGGTCAGTAGCTGGTCCCCCTTTTTGCATAGCGATGACTGTTACTCCCCTCCCCTCTATCAGGACAAAGCCAGTCTGATACTTTGGTTAAATAGAGATCCTAATGGCCCTTTAAGGTCCTGATTTAAGCTATTTAAGACACAACCTGGTATATCATCAGGCCCCCTGAAGCCATGTTTTTAGCTTTAGAGAGTGCAGTGACAACTGTTCTTTGGTTATAATTGACAGTGGAGTGATGGAAGATATTTCTTAGGGG
This sequence comes from Protopterus annectens, assembly GCF_019279795.1. NCBI lineage: Eukaryota > Metazoa > Chordata > Ceratodontiformes > Protopteridae > Protopterus > Protopterus annectens. Next base: position 199,717,633 of record NC_056748.1, on the reverse strand, counting down.
AGAACTGGGGGTGATGGGGAGGTGAAGTTTGAGCTGAATTTGTTGGCCAGCAGATTTGCTGTATCTTCTGGATGAGTATAGGTAATGCCATCTACAGCTAATCCTACACATTGTTAGGTGTTGCCCTTAATATTGTGGACATAACTGAAAAATGCCTAATGGTTATCCTTAGCTTTGGAGGCTGTTTTTAAAATCTGCTTTCAGAAACTCGGCTTGTTCCCTGATTTGCTTGTTTAGATTAAGGCGAGACATTTTGCTCTGTTGTGCACATTCCCTCTTATGTCTCAACAGGATTTTCTTTCATTGGTTCTATAACTTGTTAATAAGAGGGGTCCACTAGGGTGGCTTGTTTTTTCAGTTTGACCTGGGTTTATTTTGGTATGGTACTGCAGTTTCTATGCAGTTGTTGTCTATTTGGTCACGCAGGACTTTTGTGTGCACCTCTGCATAGGTTTCTGTGTTTTCCTGATTTGCGGGAGCTTGGAAACTAGCTATGCTATCCCTTAATAGGGGGTTATTTACCTTACAGAAGTTCTTAAAGTTTTTGGGTTAGGTGGGGGGACTAGGTTGATATTTATTTAAAGGGAGAGCTCTTTGCAATCTGATCTTACCAGTGAGAACATCACACTGGGGATGCAGCACTCTCCTATATTTGTGAGTACCAGACCTAGGATATTTTTTCCAACAGTAGACATGCAGACAAGCTGCTCCAGGGCATTTCAATTTACAAAGTCAAGAAATCTTTGGGCTTGCATGTTAGCAGTTGTGTATGCCTCCTAATAAATGGAGGGTATAGTTAAAATCACTCATGAGTATGGTATTGGGCTGGATGGTGAGTGACTGTAGTAACTTTAGGTATGATGTATGGGTTTCCTGGTTCATGGTGGGGGGCCTGTGGCTAGCAAGAACATGGTAATGAATTTTTCCCATGGTTATCTCCCAGATGACATTAGTGACCATGTTCTAACCTACATAACAAAATGAAAGGCATACGGCCCTAATAATAACAATTTTTTAACCTACCATTCTAAAAAACACTTCCAAACCGAGAGCTTTCAAAATGAGCTAAAGACCTGTAACTGGTCACCTCTAAAGCAACTTAAACTGGATGAAGCAGTTTCTTACTTTAATACTAAATTCCTATAAATCCTAAACTTCTATGCCCCCCTCTGCCCTTCCCGAGTTAGGACCAAAATAGCCCCATGGCTAACAAAACAAACCAGAGAAAAAATGTTCCTACGGAACACAATATGGGCCAAATGGAGAGCATCTAAGAGCTCTACAGACCACCTATACTTTAAACAGCTAAGAAATGCTACCAAAAAGGACATTATCTTAGACAAGAAAAACTATTATTCCCACCTTCAACAATCACACTCAAAAAACCCTCAAAAGTTTTGGTCAGGCATTAATAAACTTCTCAAACCAGGACAGGCTAAAACTCCAACCCCATCCTCAATTCCCCATAATAGTCCTATGCAAATAGCCGATGCCTTTAACAATTACTTCACTGAAGCTATTCAAACTCTAGCAAAAACACTTTCACCCATTACCCCCTGTCCTTTACAATATGCAAACAGTTCAGTTCCTTCCTTCCATGTACAACCTGTGCCAACATCCTTTATCTGCAAACTCCTTCAAAAACTCAAATCTTGCACCCCTTCTGCTGACCACTTGCCAGAAGAATACCTTCAAATAGCTGCCATATTCATAGCATATCCCATATCCATCCTTATAAACAGAACAATCACAGAAGGTACCATCCCTTCCATATGGAAAGTGTCCCATATAATCCCCTTACATAAAGGAGGTAAATCCACTGATATCTCCAACTTCTGACTCTCTCCACTAGCCAAAATAATGGAGAAATGTATTCACCATCAACTACTTCAACATCTGCTCCACAATAATTTACTTGCTAACTGCCAGCACGGCTTTAGGCCCTTTCATAGCACTACTACTGCCCTGCTAACCTTTACTGACTGTATAAACAGGAATTGAAACAACAACTCTCTCTCTTCCGCACTATTCATTGACCTATCAAAAGCCTTTGATATGGTCAACCATAACCTATTTATCAGTGTGCTAAAAGCCCAATCTCTTGACCCACAAACAGTTCTTTGGTTTAAATCCTATCTAGAAAATAGACAACAAGCAGTGCTCTGGGACAATAATCTCTCCACACCCCTCCCTGTGAATATTGGAGTCCCTCAAGGCTCTATCTTAGGCCCTCTTCTTTTTTCCATTTTTATTAATGATCTTCATACTGTTTTTCCTCAAGCCACCTGTATACAATACACTGATGACTGTACTTTAATCTGTACTGCTAAGTCAACAACCTCTCTCCAGACCCTTACTCAAACTGTATTCAACTCTGTTGAAAATTGGTTCACTCATCATTGCCTCCTCCTTAACCCCCAAAAAACAAAATTATTACTTTTTGCTCCCACCCAAAAATCACCACAGATCCACTTCACAATTACCTCTAATAATGGAACTAGTATTTCCCCTGATACTACTGCACATCTCCTGGGCATAAGCATTGATCATAACCTCAGCTATGATGACCATATCAACAATACTATAAAAAACATCAATAAAAAATTAGGCTCCCTGTATAGAATCAAACCCTTCCTCACACTACTAGCTAGAACCACCATTGCCCAGACTCATCTCACTTCTACCCTATTCTATGCTTCTGCCATATATACCAATCTATCAAAGCACAATCTTACCAAGCTTGAAACTAGCTAAAATAATATAGTCAGATTTGCCACTGGCTCCCCTTATAGAACCCATCACTGTCTCAACCTTAAACAACTCGGATGGTCAGAACTACAAAACCAACTACTATTTAATAAACTTGTGATCACACAAAAAATTCTTTATCACCCTAATAATACTCCTATCCTCTCTAACCTGATCTCCCCATATAAAAATCTTACAACTCTATGCTCAGCTAATAAGCTACTAATTTCCAACATTAAATCTAATAACAAAGCTGGGGACTCACTCTTTACCAATGTTGTGGGCAGAATCTGGAAAAAGCTTCCTAGAACACTCACATCTCTCTCATCTACACCACTCTTCAAGAAACATCTCAAAGAACATCTAAAAATACATTGGCTTTGTCCCTGCTCTAAACCTGACTGAATCACACTTATCCTCTTATTCTTTCTTCTTGCTATACCCCTTCCTCCTGGGCTATGGCCCCTCTGCAGCATTAATCAATACAAGCTAACCTTATACTAGTACTTGTGTTTTCCTGCCTTTTCTCTTTCTCCTTCTTTGACTTAATGAATGATAATTTTCAAATATTGTGTAAACTTGTACTTGATTGTATCTTAAACCTACAAAAGACTTTGTACTTGACTGTTTCTTAAACCTATGCAAAGACTCTGTACTATTGTTCACAAAAACAATTTTTATATTTATTTCCAAGCATTTTTACTGTATTTGAATCTAGTCATTTTTTAATTATTGTATTCCGTAATTTACTTATGCTTGGAGCTTTTCTCCCCTGGCCTCTACTGAAAATGGACATGTATCCAGCTAGATTAGCCCGGTCAACAAATATAAAATAAAATAAATAAAATAAAATAAATTATTTGAGCATGCAGTAGCTCAAAAGTGTCATATTGTTTGATCAGCCTTGAGGTATGCTTATCCTTCATGTAGATCAATATGCAGGCTATCTGTGGATAAAAGCGACTTACCACTGCTGTTGTCTGATCACTAATAATCAACAGGCATTGATCTGGGGTGGCAGACGTAGTGTCACACAATATGCCATATTTTTGAAATAAGTACAAAATTAGTGTTCATGGACATATTCACTATTAGTATGGATAACATTAAAAAGAGGATTGCACAAATTGCTATCTTTCCAACATAATTCATAAATTGCATCACAGAATATCCAGAATGTAAGAGATTTTGGTGGCCTTGATGCCCCATCACCACAGGCTATGTAAGTGGAATTTGGCACAGGCTAAAAAGTGGCTTATGCTTGAACCCCATCTTCTCTAAAAATGTCCATGTTCAGAGCTGTGTAAACATGGTCAATGTAACTTGTTTGTGGGACTTGAGATGGCATGGTCATTATTTTTTTAATTCCTTACAGACCTCAGAAGTGTGCACAGATTGTCACTGTAGCTTGTCTGGGGGAAGTGCATTGCTTAAGTTGGACTACATTTCCCTGATTGTTATTTTTTTCCACTTTCCTCACAATTAAACATTAGATGCCTATTCAGATGGGTATATTTTTATGAGGAAAGGAGGCATGCTGTTTATGTACGGGTTCATAGGTCCATAGGTACATACTAGATTAATGACCACCAGAGCCTTTATAAGCCTAGCTGTGTAACCAAACCCAATTGTGTCCGTATGTATCATGAGTTTTTATTAGGACGAGGTATGTTAGGAATGTTCTAGAGGTTATGTGGGTGGGTATGTTATTTTGGGCATTGCTGTCTGCCTTTGTCTATCAGAGACATAAGGCCAGACCCAGGGCAAATTTCCATTTTTTCATCCATTGGTCAAACTTGCACTTAAATGGAGTTAAGGATGGACTCTGTGTGACAACAAAAGTTTGGAATATGTTGCTGTGTTCTGTTTGTTCTTAAACTGTTGTCCATGTCTGACATTAGACTCATATATATATATATATATATATATATATATATATAGAGAGAGAGAGAGAGAGAGAGACACACACATATGTGAAAACAGTTACTTGAATTAAATGACTGTGATCATTTGTACCATAACTTTCATCCCAATCTACCATCTTAGGTATACACAGAAGGTGAATATTTTTCTTTGGGCGGTACGGAGGTAGACACAATTCACAAATATAATTTGTGAATCCTCTCAAACATTTGTCTTCTTAATTTATTCAACTTATTTCTTGGATGAAAGAAAAAGAAAAAAAAAGCAAATAATACCTAATTTCTTTCCTTACGTATGCTTTTTTCTGAGCCCATCCCTGGATCAACAGGTTGGAAAAAAAGCCTTAAAATGCCCCACAGAGCAGCTATAACTCATGCCTCCTGGAACCTAGTGTCCCAGCACACGCTTGACTTAATCCGACCACTTATTCCACAGTTGTTCCAGTACTCTCGTGGCCATTTAGGGTATGTTGAAAGGATGTAGAAGAAAGGAAAGTTGTTAGAATGAATTCTGAATTCCTTAACCTTGATCATACTTCCAGTTTATGCTATCATTGACTGAAAATGTTTATTTACAAAACTCTAGAAAAACATGGATATTGGAAGCTCCCAGACCCCAAGCTTAAGTCAGTTATTTGTCTCACAGTTATTACAGTGCAGTCATAGTAAATGTAGTGTGTTGAAAGGACGCAGGAAAAAGATGAAGAGTACAGGAAAATGTGTGGTAGGAGAAAGCAGGAGAAACACCATGCAATATGCATGGCGGGAGAGAGCAGTGGACAGTGTCTGAGGCACCATGGATCCCTTCACTTAGGGTGCCTTTTCACCTAAGGCTGGCCCTGAGTACATGTCTTTCTCTTGGTCTTAACTTGCCCTTCTTCTACATACTGTGCCTAATTGTACAGGTCCTCCATCTACATAACAGAACCAGTACTGCAGAGTGCCTGCCTACAATACGAGTTCTAACATACATGTCAAGCAGCATGGCCATGAGGCCATCCAGGACAGCACCTCCACCTGTGAGAGGACTACTGAATGCAGGCCCAACATCCAGAATGGTTTTCATGCCTGTAGTTACTCTATCCAAGAAGAGGTATGACAAGCACGGCACTACTCTATGAGGTAGTTAAAGATGTATATACATTTGTTTACAAAACAGCAATATGAGCCACCCCCAAGGGGTTCTTGGGATGGTTCACACATCGCACATCCACACATTTGCTTTCACCCCATCTCCAGACACCTGAATTACATCTCTGTTTTTGCATCTGAAACTAGGTGGTGCATGCAGATGCTGCCTGCAGTACCTCGTCTCACATACAAATGGACTGCTACATCACCAACACTTCACCTTCATTTGAAAGGGATTGTCCATTAAGTCAGCCTCATACATTGGTGGCATTCAGTTCCTCCTTTGGAATCAGACAGCAAGCCTTGGTAATTGTCAGTTAGCTTATACTGAGTGAGTACTGCTAGAGTTATCTTGTAGAATTAGACAAGGAGTAACTGCTTGACGCAGAGTATTGAAGTCCATCTGGAATCCAGTCCATAGTACTTCCTGCATGGAATACACATGCAAATGACCTCAGCAGGATTATACATGATTCACAAACATTACACCACTTTATGCAGACTATTCATTATTAACATTTCTATCAATAAGTAGGTATGATATTACTGGCTTTTCTGCAACTGTCCCCATCAGTTAGTATGGTAGCTGCATGTATATCTGTTTACTGCACAGAGAAGATGGTCTGTAATGCCATTCCCATGTAAAATAACAGTTGTATTGTAAATATAATATATAGGTATATATTCATAGTCACATTTTTGAGTGGTTAATGTTGATCATGAAAAGATTTTACTTTCAGCTGTAGCAGATTGCTGTGTAATAAGAGTTGATTTTTTGTGTAATATAGCATGGTTTGCACTGAGTTTGCAGTCTCTCAAGTGAAACAGGCCCTGCTTTAGGAAATGCATACTGATGGCTGTATATGCAACTCTTATCATTCATGTTATCTGATTGATATTTGTGTATCTGCTATGCTTTCACTGGTGAAAGGTCTTTTAGGTGAATAACATAACTCATCTGTCAAAATGATGCATAAAGTAGTGTCGTCTCCAAAATATACATCATGTGCCATCATTTGACAATTACTGCAAACAACTGCAAATACGTTTTGAAATCAGCCATTTACCAGTGTGTTAGCTGTTATCATACCTCTCAGTCCCTCAGCTTTCAAAATTATAGCAGGGGGGGCCACCAAAAGTCATAGCAGGAAGTCCAAAATTATAATGCTCAGCATTTGATCATCTGTACGTTTGCATACCTTACATATCAGCAACATAATGCATTAAATTGCCTGCTGTGGAGGCATGAATGATAAAAGTAAGACTGTGTTGGTGTTAACAGATGCATAGCTACATAGCTGAACCAGAAATGTCTCCTTATTGCACATGTCAAGGCAAGTGGTGGCCACCCTTACAAATAGTTTCACCAGTAGAGAACTCAGCTGGGCATCCATCTAAACTGCAGGTGAGGTCTGATTCCCAATAGTCATATTACTATTATAGTATTAATGGGTCCCTATTAATTATTCAAATATTTTAAAGTTCGAATGTCATATGGTTGACAGCATATGATCAAACTTTAAAAAGTTCAAAGGTGAAAAGAAATGGCTCTGTATGGCACAGAATGGGAAAATTTCCCTTTTCTGCACTGAAGTGCGATCTCTGAGTTGGTATATTTAAGTAGGGGTGTGTGGGGGGATGCAGGGGGGCTTGCCCCCTGCTCAGAGTGTTGAGGTAATTTTTTTAAAAATGTTTTTTTTTATATTTTCAATGTTTCAAACTTCACTCATATGTTGTCGAACATATGAGGTTTGAAGTTTTGAAACTTCAAATATATAACATAGACCCTATTATGAACCTCCCCTTAAACACAGAATATATTATTTTAAACAGGTGGACATCAGAGAGAGAGAAAGGCAGAGTATAACTACCATATGAGAACTATTAAAAGAGCACCAGTGGGGTAAATAATGGTTCACCAAAAAACAAACAGCTAATTCCACAAGAAGATAGCGTAAAAAAAAACCCACTAAAAAACGATGTCACGTTGAATACATCTTGTTTTATGCTGGGATAACGTGGAAAAAATATCTTTAGAGTAAAATGGAGATGAGAGTACAACATCAAACACTCTATATAAAAGTGTTTGGTAAGAGCAAACTTTTACCCACTCATTCTCCTGTTGAAATAGTTAGACGAGTAACTCCCTAGCAAGCAACAGACACTTATGTAGTCACAACTCACACCTGATACTATGTAACCTGAAACAGAATGGTAAATACAAGAAAGCAGAGGAAGATCTTCTCAGTGGTTTTAGATGCCTTTGAGCTAGCAGAATGGAGCATGTGTGGCCCTTCTAATACAGTTAAAGAAAAACAGCTGTGTGGGAATTCTAATCAGCTCAGTGTGGTCACATTTTTGAAGAAACCATTCTATTATTACTGCGTTGTTTTTTTATGTACCATGTGCTATTGGTCTGATTTGACTTTGACAAACTCCTGTAAGTCTCTCTCTGATTGTCATTACAACTGAGCCAATGAAGCACCAGAAAGCACATCTTTCTAAATTCAAATCAGAGCAGCAGGGTTGATATAAATTGTGAGGATAAAAATTGAGCACTCTACCAAATGCTGATCAGTTTAGAGGTATAGCTGCTGCTATCTGTATAAATGTCCAAGGTCTGTACTGCACCTGCGTTGGATCATAGGAAGCATGTTCTGGATTAGCTAATACACGTAGAGATACAGAAGCATGGCATGGTCATTACATGCTAGGTCATGCATCTAAATCTGCACAGTTGTCTCTGTTGAAGCTTTAAGCAAGATGACCCAGTTTTGCTAGGCAATGTAATGATGACTGACTCTAACACTGTTGTCCAAATAACGCAATATGTCTGTAGATGTGCTGTAACAGGTATGTGTTTGTATTCACACATAATCACTTGAGTCAATGTAGATTGCACATGTAAGTGCATATATACTGCATGGGTCTTGCACCTAAACATAGTGGAAGACTCTGCATGTGTAAAAAAGGACTTGTTAAAATTTACCTCATCATCTTTACAATCATTAAAGAGATGTCACAGTATATTCTGAGCATTTTATGTTACCATGGTGATCATGATTGTTACACTGACATTCTCAGATGAGTGCCATCTGCTATTGATGGAATTGTGTGACAAGTACAGTCGTCTATATATTTTAACATTAACATACAGTTGCACTGTTCCAAAGCACCAGCAATTACTAATAGGTTGATATGCCAAGGTCTGCAGTGAATGTCCGAATTAACTAATATATAGAGGATTATGAGCAAATCTCCAACTGTAACCACTTTATTATGCATTCAAGACGTAGATGTTAAGAAAGTCACCTCAAGAGTGAAGCTCCAGTGGTGAATCTAGGCATCCTTGTCAAAAACACATACTGCAGGCTTATGATTGGAAACCTGATCATAATTCTTTGTAGTGCATGGAGCTTTATCTGTTCCATGTGCAACTATTTAGAGTTAAAAAGAAAGCAAGAAAAGAAGAATGTTTTCTGCTGGCTTTCAAAGCCAGTAAAGCACTTAGTGAGGGGCTGCAGCTGGACAGAAACACACATCAGGATAATATTTTGTAAGAAAGTTAGAGATAGATTGCAGCATAGCAGGCAGAAACAAAGCTGTTTTTTAAGTCCCGCACCTGTGGTTTTCTGGCTGGCACTATCATTTGTTAGTGAGCTGTACGAGACCTGATTTTAAAAGTGCTTAAGAAGATTGCATAATAGTGGTTCAGATCAGGTCTTGTGCTGCTGAAGTGCTTATCTAGTTTGTCTTTTTGCTGATATTGGAGCATAATCACAGCACGCCATGCACAGCATACATATTACATAGAGCTACAGGGTATTGTTACTATTCAATGAGTCATTCGCATTGAAAAAGCTGTCTGTGCTGAAACTATAAGCAAGGAAAATGTAAGTATATAGCTGAGAGCAATGGGATTTTGTTTTGGCTGTTAACTGTAACAGTATGTGTCATGACACTGCTCTCTTATGTGTTAAAAAAAAAGCTGGATGTAATAATTCTCAGAAACAAAAATGTCATTCTCCATCAGAACAGACTGCACATTATTCTGTGTATATAGTGTATGGGCCTGCCTGTGTCATAAACCTGGACTTTGGGATATGCTGCATATATTTATGCAAGGGAGTGTTAAAGTTCACATCTGAATATTTGAAATGGCTAATGACATTGTAGAAAGACCACAATAAGTCTATATTTTTGCATCTTTACATACAATATTACTACTGACAACAGAGAGCAGAAAGTGGAAAGATGGCAGTATGTGGTATTATTGTCATATAGCTAATTTATGGATGAAAGGTATGAGGCCTTGTATGTGACCAAGGTCTGTGAACAACCCTGATAACTATGTCCCTACATAGATAGCTGCCGTTATGTTATGCATAACTGAGAATATCCCACAATGCATACATGCCTTAAATGATTCTGGTGTGGAAGGAGCTAAACACAGTTATAAAATGTGAATATTTGTTCCTATGAGTTACAACAGAGCAGGCATTTCTTTACGGGGTGAGAATACACCATTTACATGTGTGTAGGGTGATTACAGGATTAGAACTCTGACAGGTAGATATGGGTGTCAAAACAGAGCACCACTCTCCTAGAGAGTGACATAGCTACATGGGACACAGTAGACATAATATGGCAACAGCTGCAGGTAATGCTAGTATGTCATCTGTCAATGTATTCAGTCAAGGGACAGGTGATGAAAGGATGTAGGGGAGTGTACTGATGCATGGGATTGTGATATACAGAACAGACTGATTATAGTTTATTCATATAAATATGCCATTACCTGTGGAGCAAGCATCAGCAGCACTGGACATGCATGCAATGGAGGGATAAATGTCTTGAGTAATATCAGTGAGCAGCGAAGCTTAGAAATGAAGCACTGTGACCACCCTGACGTTTACTCAGCTTAAACCATCAGATAGTGGACAGAGTCCAACTATTCAGGTCAAAACAATTAGAAAATATATGAAATATTTTTACTGAATATATTTAATATCACTGGGCACACACTGTAATCAGAACACACTTGCATAAAAGGAGTATGTGTGATTAATATCATGCACAGATGATACTCCCTGCAAATAACACCTACAAAGCTGCATTGAATACTATATGCAAACAATTGCCAATTCTGGAGATATATATGTGCTATACATAGCAAGAATATGGCAATATAGATGATATAAATCTTACCCCTGTGTGACTGAAGGGACTCTGTCTATGCAAATTGCTGGTATGATGTTTTACTCTATTATTCAAGGCAAGTCTGTAACAGCCATGGACAAGCATATCTCCATAGCTGTGCATAAATGTTCTGTTGGTCAGTTGTGACAAGACACATTTTATTTAGTTTTTATTTTATTTTATTTATATTTTGCTTATTGGGGTAGAGCACTGATTATGGCATGACCAATCACAGGCTCAGTCCAGGAGCACCTTTATCACATGACACCACTCAAAGGTTAGACTAGCTGGGGTCTTTCACCCAAAATAGATAGCAAAAAGATGCTACACTTATATAGGATGGTTTAGGGACTTGGAGGATTTTATAAAAAAACATGATACTGGTAGAATAAGACATGTTAGCATAACATATTCTTAACCTGTCCACTAACTGCAGTGTATGTGTCTGTCTGTCTGGCAAATGGCACAGAGTACTAAGGCTGTGAGCTGTAGTTCAGGTAGTACAGCCCTTATTGGCCTACTGTGTGACACTGAACAAGTCACCAGACATTGTTCTCAAGTTCAAAGGTTCATAGTTTGTTACTTATCTGTTGGCCCAAGAGACATTTCAAGTTTAGCCAAGCTTACACCACGTTTACTAAAATATTACCGATCTGTGTCAATATCCTAAGGAATTTTACAGTTACAATATAGGCTTGCATACACCATATGTTCACAGGCTGCCTCTGTCCATTAGGGACATAGGTGCCAAACTGGGGTAAGTTTGCAATTTCTGTGGTTGATAGAGGGCAAAATTGGAGCTACATTTATCATACAGCAGATTTGCTGTATTTTCCTTACACATGGCTCCATTCATGATTATACTTGTGGAAGCATGGAGGTGAAATGGCAGTGGAGTTTTTAACTAGATTGTTTAATGAAATCTTGGAAAGTGAGAGGATGCCTGAGGAATGGAGAAAAAGTGTTTTGGTACAGATTTTTAAGAATAAGGGTGATGTGCAGAGCTGTAGTAACTACATAGGGATTAAACGGATCAGTCACAGCATGAAGTTATGGGAAAGAGTATTGGAAGCTAGGTTAAGAAGAGAGGTGATGATTAGTGATCAGCAGTATGGTTTCATGCCAGGAAAGAGCACTACAGATGCGATGTTTGCTCCGAGAGTGTTGATGGAGAAGTACAGAGAAGGTCAGAAGGAGTTGCATTGTGTCTTTGTGGATTTAGAGAAAACATATGACAGGGTGCCTAGAGAGGAGTTGTGGTATTGTATGAGGATGTCGGGAGTGTCAGAGAAGTATGTAAGAGTGGTACAGGATATGTACGACGGTAGTATGACAGTGGTGAGGTCTGCGGTGGGAGTGACAGATGCGTTTAATGTGGAGGTGGGATTACATCAAGGATCAGCTCTGAGCCCTTTCTTATTTGCAATGGTGATGGACAGGTTGACAGACGAGATCAGACAGGAGTCCCCGTGGACTATGATGTTTGCAGATGACATTGTGATTTGTAGTGAGAGTAGGGAACAGGTGGAGGAGACCCTGGAGAGGTGGAGATATGCTCTAGAGAGAAGAGGAATGAAGTTCAGCAGGACTAAGACAGAATATATGTGTGTGAATGACAGGGAGGACAGAGGAATGGTGAGGATGCAGGGAGTAGAGGTGGTGAAGGTGAATGAGTTTAAGTACTTGGGATCAACAGTTCAGAGTAATGGTAAGTGTGGAAGAGAGGTGAAGAAGAGCGTACAGGCAGGATGGAGTGGGTGGAGAAGAGTGTCAGGAGTGATTTGTGACAGACGAGTACCAGTAAGAGTGAAAGGGAAGGTCTACAAGAGGGTAGTGAGACCAGCTATGTTATACGGGTTGGAGACAGTGGCATTGACAAAAAAGGCAGGAGTCAGAGCTTGATGTGGCAGAGTTGAAGATGTTAAGATTTGCACTGGGTGTGACGAGGATGGACAGGATTAGGAATAAGTATGTTAGAGGGTCAGCCCAGGTTGGAAGGTTTGGAGACAAAGCCAGAGAGGCAAGATTACATTAGTTTGGTCATGTGCAGAGGAGGGATGCAGAGTATATTTGGAAAAAGATGCTAAGGATGAAGCCGCCAGGTAACAGGAAAAGAGGAAGGCCTAAGATAAGGTTTATGAATGTGGTGAGAGAGGACATGCAGGCGATTGGTGCGACAGAACAAGATGCAGAGGACAGGAAGAAATGTAAACAGTTGATCTGCTGTGGCGACCCCTAATGGGAGCAGCCGAAAAAAGAAGAAGATTGCTGGGTGTTGCCTTTAAGGTTGTGGACATAACTGAAGAAAGCCCTGTGGCTGGCCTTAGCTTGGAAAGCTTTGTTGGACATGATTAGTCCCCTGAGTTTCTTGTTCAGATTGATGTAGAGGTGTTTACTTTGCACCTTTACCCTTCTTTTTGGACATGATTTCATTTATTTCATTATGCAACCTATTTATAGTAGGATTCCACCAGAGTAGCTTGTATTTGGAGGTTGTCCTATTTTTTTTGGGGGGGGGGGTAGGTACAGCTGTATCTGTGTAGCTATTTACATGACTGTATCTGGATTCTTTGAAAATTATGCCTTGGCAGCTGAGTTCTCAGGGTTTGCTCAATTGTTGCTTTGTGGGAGGTAGGTAGTTTTGGAATTTTGTAAATGTTCCGGGGCTAAAGGTCACTCCTGAAAAGGAATGATTTGTCCAATATTATTATTATTAGCAATGGGTTCAACTGTACCACAGATCTTAATATGTGATGCAAGCTAATGTGCCAGGAGCCCATAGATCATGCTATTGTAATTCCTGTAAAGGTATATGCAGTTACATCATGAGGGACAATCCCACTGTACCTTTACATGTCTATGATGAATGGAGGTTTAGATGAGTACCACAGAGGTACAGGAGGGGTTGTCTTGTCACTATCAGATGCATAGATGTAGTGGCATAGTGTAGAGTATTTCCAATGTGCGAGGTCCTGTCATGTTATTCAACACTAGATATGTACTTTTATGTGACTATGAGTGTGGTATACTCATGTATGACTACTGACAAGTCATTGAACACATGGCACTGTGCATTCCTGTCCCTCCTTGACATAACTGTGCAGAATGAGTTGTTGGGTGACATGCATGTGCTGACTGTGACTCCATACTCTTTCATGTATGGTATTAGTATTACTATAATGTTCAGGCAGGTTTTGTGATAGCACTGTGTAATACCACATGCATAGTAACATAAAGGTAAATAACAAATATAATGATCATATACAGAGCTGTATGAGAGAGATGTTAACAAGTTAATGTCACAAAAGAAGAACAGGGCGGTATGGGAACTGGCAATCCATGGAAGGGTGGAGACTATGAGGTTCATTGAAAGTCACATGTATACAGGCATGCTGAGTACATAGCATAATATGTGATACATGGTACTATGTGCAAAATGCACCACAACCAGGCTGCAAATACTTATAGTAGTACATCAAAAGCCATGTATATGTAATAGAGAAAAAGCAGAAACACAACTGTTGTACTACACAGCCTTGAGGCAGATGAACAAGGCTATGATGGTTTTATTATGCCCATGTCCCTATCACCATTATCTATACAAGCCTAGGAGTAAACTATGTGGTGCAAGGGTGGTGGCACAAAGAGTGTCAAGGAAAGCATGGCAAACAGTGCCATAATGGTTGACATAGAGCATACCAGCTTACCACAGTGATAACACATATTAGTGCAGTCCACCTGTCAATTATCTCCTACAGCAAATTAACTTCATTACAGTAAACATGCAAGGATGCCAGTAATGTAAGATTATAGGGCTACACTATTCACAACAGTACAAAAATACGGCAAAATGACAGCATTGTACACTTAACCAGGCTGTTGTCATTTTCATGAGCTTTTGTCAGTTGGTATCCATTGATATATAATGATATTGTGGACATCAATAACAGTTTTAAATATTGCGTCATATCTCATCACAGAATGTATTCCAGATACCCGTTTTAATGTTGTTAGATTGGTAAGACACTAAAGGACTGTTGTACTTTAGCTGTCTTAGAGTAAGTTGTGTTCTAGTCTGATGCTGTATGGTGTACTTTGCACTATCATAGGTTCATAGGTTCATAGGTAGGTACTAGGCTATCTGCCCAAAGGCATTTATAGGCCTAGTCAGAATGTCTTGGTTTTCACTGCCCCCTTAGATTAGTTCCCTGTGCCTCTGTCCAGCAGAGCCACTGAAGTGATCCTCGGGGTAAACTTTCTGTTTCCCATCCACTCATCAAGGTTTCTCTTGAAGAGTGTTAGCAAGGAGCTCTGCCTAATGTAGATTGGAATCTTGTTCCAAAGCATGGGAAGTCTCTGGGACAGGAATTTATCTCTCCAGCATGTCCTATTTATTGTTGTGGTGAGGTTTAGATCCCTAGAGTGTGTGGCTCGAGGGGATATGGTTTTCTTTAGGTGGAGCATGTCCATCAAATCTGGGTTGGACATGGCCTTGTATGTCAGGCAGAGATCACTTCTGAGTAGGCAGTATGCAACTGAGTACAGCTGGAGTTTCTTCAGTTGAGCTGCATAGGGCATCTGTTTGAGGCCAGTGATCCTCTTGGTAAGGTACTTCTGTGGTCTTTCCAGTTGTTGCAGGTGTCTTGTAAGGTACATCCCAAATGGGGCATTGTACTCTATGATGGGTCTGATGAGTCATGAGTAGAGGGGCCCAATGACCTCTTTCGATCTGGATGTAAACCCGTTTGTGATTAGGTGGGCCACATAGAAGGATTTTCTAACCACTTTGGCAATGTGATTATCAAAGGAGAGATTACAATCTACTTGAGTTCCCAGATCCCTTATTATGTCTTCAGTATTTAGGGGACTACCACCTATGTGGTAGTTTGTGGGCACTTTGTTTTTTCCAAAGGGGATGACTATGCACTTTTTGGCATTTAGCTTGAGGCCATGATTTTGACACCAGGTATCCATCTGAGTGAGACCCTTTTGGAGGATGTCTGTGTCAGCCAGAGAGTCCAGTATAGCCCCTAGTTTGCAGTCATCTGTGAACTTGGTCAGTCATAGTCCTCTTGTGCTTGCCTGTACCTCTGAGAAGTATATGCCAAACAGGAGGGGTCCTAGGACTGAGCCCTGGGGAATGCCACTTGTACCTGGTTTAGAGTCAGACCTAGCTCCCGCAACTCTCACCATGTGGGTTCTGTCCATGAGCCAGTTGGCAACCCATCTTGTGACGTAGGGGTTTATGTTCAGGCTGGTGAGCTTGTCTATAATACCAGAATGAGGAATGGTGTTGAAGGCCTTAGTGAGGTCTAGGTAGGCTGTGTGTACCACCTTTCCCTCATCTATAGCCTTGGTAACTGTCTCAAAGAAATCCAACAGGTTTAGGAGGCATGATCTGCCCTTAACAAAGCCAAACTGAGTACGGTCCAGTGTTTGGAGGTTCCTAATGTCTCTGTTAATGAGTTCCATGATGATGTGCTCCATAGCTATGTAGACCAAGATAGTCAGGCTTATAGGGCTATAGTTCCCAGGGTCTGTTGTGGCTCCACCTTTGTGGAGTGGAATAACTGTTGCTGTGCACCACTCTATGGGTACGTAACCTATGGAAAGGCTGAGTTTGAACAGTGTGTTTAGGTGAGGGGTTAGTTCATCTTTGAGCTTGTGTAGGATGCAGCCTGGTACACCGTCTGGTCCCATTGATGCTGTGTTTTTGGCTTTGGAGAGGGCTGTTTTAACCTGAGTGTCTGTGATTTCAGGGGCTCTACATTCTTCTGGTATGGTTATGGGCCCTTTTGGGGGTGAGAGAGGGGTGAAGTTTCCACTGAACCTGTCTTCCAGGATGTTGGTGATATTGGTCGGTTCAGTGTATTTTGTGCCATTCTGCACTAACTCTGAGCAGATCTGAGCATTGCCACTTAAATTCTTGACATAGCTATAGAATGGCTTGTGGTTATCTTTGGAGACCTTGACAATTTTTCTTTCGAAGCTCGCCTTGGATGATTTTATGAGGGATCGTAGTTTCTTGCTGATACTGATCAGGGATGTCTTCCCTTATTGGGATTTTACTCTTTTCTGTACTAGTTTCCTCCTTCTATTGTATAGTTTGTTTATGGCAGGGGTCCACCAGACTGGTTTCCTTTTCTTGGAGGAGTGAGTCTTGATTTTGTTTGGGATAGCATGATCCATGCATTCTTGTAGGTGCCCATAGAATGCATTAGTAAAGGATTTTGCAGCTTGGACAGCGTTATTCTTTAGCATGCAGTTTTTAAGTTGGAAAATTACTGCCACAGTTTGATTCAAGTTACCTTGCCATGCCCAGTGTAAAGAAGTTAATATATTACTGCAAAACTCATATTAAATACATATTGGCATCACTTGTAAAGATGACTATAATGAGAATGCTCATTAACAGCCTATAGACAGAATCTTTAATTATGGAATGATTGTATGTGGATGATAGTGTACATCTTCTGATGATAGGTAAAATTTCCATATTACCTGTACATATACTTCTGTATAATATACATGCATATTTATTTTGCATATTAAAATACCTGCATACAATCATAAACACATACATTACATAAACCAAACAGTAGCAAGACATGTCTTTCATGGGTTGCTTTGCCCCCACTACCCTGATGTGAAGTTCTAGCCCCACATCCCCATGCCTTAAATATACCAACAGCAAGGTCACTCATCCATGAATGCAATGAATTTTTCAGTACATTGTTATAGTTGTAGAATGTCACTTCATCTATAGAAACTGCGACAAACTGTGTGTGTGTGTGTGTGTGTGTGTGTGTGTGTGTGTGTGTGTGTGTGTGTGTGTGTGTGTGTGTGTGTGTGTGTGTGTGTGTGTGTGAATACATATGACCACAACTGCAGAAGATTTAAACTTTTTTTTTTTTTTTTTTTTGCAGAGGAACAACCCCCTTCACCCCACCAATGTGGGGGATAAGCCCACATACCCACAAACTTGCATTTACCAACCTCTAGATTGCCATACCTCAGAGACAAGGGAATATTCCAAAAAATGGTCATCTCAAACTTGATATATACAAGTCCATTTTTGAGCCATTCAATCTCTTCATTTTGAGACTCACTCATGCGGGTCCCAACATTTCAGATGGTTACTGTGTGTCTGTGTGTGTATAGGCACACACATATTGTCCTCAGACATACTACTGCATGCCAGTACTTGCCATTTATATGGTAATGCTGTTGCCATGGCATGGTTTGCAGTCTGTACATGCTGTCGATAGTTATGTTGGACTGGGCATGCTTATACTACCTCTGTTTACCTTAGAGACAGTTTGCTGACATATTACCATAAGAGTGACTATATTTCTGTGGTTGTTGCTACGTGCTGGCCTGTTGACTTTAAGTGCCTCAACCTTTCAAGCAGGTATACCTATTTTTCTTTACAGTAACTTCATGCTGTCTGTATATAGTCATGTTTATAGCTGTATATAAGGTATCCCACTTAATTACAGATATTCTATCTTATGAAGCCCACAGTTGATGCTTTTGTAATGTCATTTAGCCCACCCAGCATCCAAGCTGTGCCATAATATGGCTGCATTCTCATACTATCTGCCACTTCCCTAGGAAAGCTTACCATGGCTGTCACAAGTACAGTAAATAACCCAGATGGCTTATCCTTTGTATAACTGTTTGCTTAATTAATATGATGCCCTGGGGGCATAAAGCTTGCATAGTAATAATAAACTAAATTATTTGATTGGACAAATATTAACAATGACAGTTTTGTAAATAACAGAGCAGCTAGCATTGCAGCGCTGAACATTTCAACTCAGAGTTAGAGGGCTCATTCTTTGCGGAAATGTTCATTGTGTAATAAATTCAGTGGATTTATCCTATTCATACATGGTTAACAAATTAGTATTTATTTTATTTTGCTATAAGTAAATCATTTTGAATTGATGTAATCCATGAATATGGTCAGGTGGTAGGGCTACATCTTTTATACTCTGATTGCTATTAATGAAATTACTGAGAAGATCAATCTGTTATGCTAAACTGAATGACATAAGCAATATCACAACATGTTTGAAATAATTGCTGTCTGCAATGAATGGCTTGAATACAGGACTAATATGCAGAGACAAAGACTAACAAACTGCAGCTTGTCAAGTTACATACTTATTTTATCTAGCTAGCTAGTTAGTTAATTTACTTTGCATTTGTTTACCAGGAAAGTCTGACTGTGCAAAAGTTTCCTTTTCAGCAGAGATTTCTGGAGAAAAGCTCCAGGAAAATTGCAATGATTTGCAAACAGAAAACAATGAACATTATGGAGTTTATACAGAGTACATAGACAGTGCAGTTGTTACACACTTTTTTCAAAGGTGTAGCAATTATTTCTAACCTCACAGCAAGTTTATAAGTAGTTAACTCAAACAGATACAATTTTCTGATATATTACAAAAAAAAAAAATCTTGCTATAATGTATCTTTGTATAGGTCCTCCATTCGCACAGGATTAATGTGCAGGCAATCACTGCCGACTGATGTGCTGGCAGGTTTTGCAACACATTTTTTCTGACATACCAGGAAATATAGTATGTACTTCAAAAAATTAAGAACTGCACAAGAGGAAAATGTCCACACCTGAAAAATAAAAAGACTTATTTTTCCTGGTGCGGCCATATTCCTTCTGTGCACTTCTTAATTTTTTGAAGTCAGTTCTGGTTCCTGCTCTTTTTTGTGTTCCAAACATAACATGTAACTGAACAAAGCAGCCTGTGGGAAAAAATTGAACACAACTGAGATTGTATTGACTTTAAAAAGCTCTTCCATCCCCATTTCCCTTTGTAAACAAGTTTTAGAAAATTGAACAGGCAACACTGGCTCACTCCTCAGGCGACAGAGGGAGACATTGTTGTTTGAAGAATCATTGCCCCTTGCAGGAACGTGTCATCACAACATGACTAACATAGCATGCCACTGCTGCAAACAGTGTGCTGCTTGCTTAGTAGGTTGTATATGCACAGAAGCACACATGCACCTCCCAAAGCAGCTACAGCAGAGCCCAAAGGCTGCAGATTAGTGGGCATAGAACAGTCTGCAGGATCCATAGACTGGCCTACTCCCTATCTTCCGAATCTCACCTCCTCTGGGAAATGATTGTGCTAGACAGCTCTTGCCCTGATGGAGGAAAAAATGGATCAATTACATGCAAGAAGGGAAGCCATTGGGCTGACAAATACAAAAGCACACAAAAATGACATAGCAGAACCAATATCAGTTTGTCATAGTTGGCTGTAATCTACTGTTCCCCACACTAGTATGTATGTAAGCATATTGTGTTTGATACCCTTTATGTTGGATTATGAACTCATGAATCTTCACTTTTTTGCAAAACCGAATGTAGAAATTTTGCAAGATATAAGTTTTACAGTCTAGGAATGGCAAGCCTGTATCCAGTGTTCAGTCATACATTTTTGTTGACATCATTGTTTTCCACAGAAAATATAATGATGAAATAACTTGAACAACTAGGAATTTAAAACATGGAAAATTCATACTGATCACTTTATCAAAACAAACACTGTAATGGACTCTGATTCTGTGTTTATTAATCACTAAATTGTGAACAGTCACATAGAATATGTTCCCTTTTACCTTTCCATGTTGTTACACTTCATATCAGAGTTGATGTCCTAGTATATGCATCATGGAGATTCTGCTGGTTATATAAAAACAGCCTTGGCCAACATTTTTTATGCAAACAACCTCATACATACAAATACAGGATATATATATACGTATCTGTACTATATAGTTGTGATTCTCAGTGTGAAAGCTTTGTAAACACAAAGTTTTTGTTTTCTTTCTTTTTTAATGTATTTAACAGAGTAAACTTTTCCTCTCTCAATTCTTTATATAGCAAAGAAAACAAATCCTAATGTGATTTCCGCAAATCAGCTTGTGTTTTCACCAATGTACTAATGAACTGTGGAAAGGCAGCTTTGTTCACTAGAATAACCAGCAAATACAAGATTCAATAATGACAATGCTGCTGAACAAATAGAGAGATATTTTGTGACACCTGCCCATTAAATGATTTATATTTGTGACAGTGACACTAAAAATATAAAAAATGGAGCACTGAATGCTTTGGACCAGCAGATGATGACTATTAAGTTATGAGAATACATAGATGCTTATGCTGGGGATATTAAAAAATCCAATATTTTAAGATTAGAATGTCAATAATTGTTTTCCTAACGTGTATTACATTAATTTTAAATCTTCATGTGAATATGAGGTATTCAAGACTCCGTGAGCTTACTAGGACAGGGGTACTTCCCCTTTAACTACACTTCAGAAACTGTTTTGTGAAGTCACACTGCTGAGTCATGTCACATGTTTACAGTCAGTATCAAACATGGCTGATTACTGCTGTCCTATAATACAGAGGTATGTCTACAAACTCCAACCCCTTCCCATTTGCTATGTGTGATGTGTGATACTTATCCTAGACTTAAGATGTGCTATAGATATTTGTACTGCCATTATCAACTTGTCTCAAGTGTTTAGCACTACGAGTTTACTATATCTATACTCCACAGGATTCATGGGATTGATTTCCAAAGCCTCTATTTGTTACTGTGTGATACTGAGAAAGTTGCTCACCTAGACATTGTTCCTGTATTACCCCTAAAAAGGGACTGTGTGTTTAGTAGGCTTGCATGATTAATAAATATTGATGTATATATATTTTTCCTGTACAGACTTTGCTCCTCCACAGGTGATGAGTGCTTACATTTATTTGGACTACAGATGACAGAAAGGTGTCATTCATCTGATTTTCTTAGCTGAAACATTTCAGATGCTGCCGTTGTTTTATTTTGCTGCATCTATAGGAACTTTAGCACCTTGTTTTGTACCCACCCTTTTTTGACTGAGAAAAGTCAGCACCAGTCTATTTGTTCCTGCCCTCTATAAATTACAGCTATCCATTATTCAGATATCTTGCATACTTCAGTGCAGGTATGCCTTCTTTTTTCATATATTCATTAGAGTGAGAGGAATATTAAACTATAACGCATAAGATAGTGTTTGGTATTATTATAAACATGATACTCAGTATTAACCTTTTGATACATGATGTCACAAGATGTATAGTATCATTTAGAAACCTTTACACGGCTACATCTCTCATGTATAGTAACACAAGTGTTTAGCATTATTTATATATAATACTGTTGCTAAGTAGCAGACTGAGATAATCAGAATTCATGATTACAACTCAGTATTCCCCATAAGTCAAAGTAGTATCCAAAGAAGCCCTTTCAATATCACAGTTGAGAGGAATAAATGATAAAGTGACATGACTCTACTAGTCACTGAAAATAATATTCTGTAAGAAAAAATAAATCACTTGTATTTATGCAGACAAAAATGAAGCAGAATTCAAGTATGGTACGCAGGACACAATTCCTTATATGCAGTTGCTGAACATAGCGGCTAAGTAACCTGCATCTATAAAATCAATTCTTATGCTATTTCAGAAGAATTATGAAGTATTGCCTCATAATGAGAGGCATTTTAACATAACATAAACACATACAGATAGAAAGATACTTTACTATAAGAAAGCTGAAACATTGCAGTATAACAGGTTTTCTGTTTGCCTGCTTAGAAAGGAGAGGGATGACGACGAAAATGTAAATAAGTGCTGTATAATTTGTAAAACATGTCAGCTTCTTGCAAATAGAGCCTTTTAAAAAGCAATTCATTCCACCAGAGTTTCTAAACCCCTTGGATGCAGTATCTGCATGCACCTGAGCATTCTAATTCCAAATGGTTAGAGCTGCCTGTGTGAAAACCGGCATGTCCTGGATAGTGACTGATGAATACTCTACCGAAAGATTAACAAGCCATTAGTCTTAAAATCCAGCAAAGTACAATTTCTTTGTAAGAAACTAAAAGACATAAAATAACCAGTTTTAACTAAAAACAGGAAAGCATCTCCCACCTGATACAATGGTGCCATCTAATGGTACATAAATACTAAAAAAAAATATGCCTGGATAAAATAATTGTGCAACTTTAATATAAATGCTTAGGAATTTTACTAATTTTTACTAATATCAAACACCAATGGCATCACTATAGATAGCTTGCACATCATAATATTTCCTTAGCTGTATAAATATATAAAACTATTTATTTATAACAGTTGGATGTAGACAATATGCCCTCCAGTATATTAATGATCACATAATGTGTCTGCTTTGATGTTCAGATCCTACATGACATTGCATATCTCCCACTTCATTTAGTAAGGTTTTCTGATTTATGTTTTAAACTCAGTAAACAAGAAAACCCCCTACAGAATATGTAGTTAAAACTAAAATTTGTAGCCTTCCAGTTGAACCTTGAGCACACTTAAAAGTTTCTCATTGTAGACTTCCTGCTAGTTAATAACAAAGCCCTGCTACAATAAATGTAATATAGATGTTGGCATGAGGTGTGTCTTGTCAGAAGGGAAGCTACAGAAATAGTAAGGTATGGCACATACATGACAGAAGCGATTACTTGTGTGATGAAAGGGCACTGATGGCAATTTATATTTTAGCATTATGTTGTGGGTTTGTTGTCTGTATTAGTGCTGTGTGGTATTTCCATATATAATGCTGTGCCAAGGAACAGGGAAACCACAGAGAAACACATTCTACTTCATAGCTGGTTTTGGTTTTGCAGTTCATAGTCAGTTGTCTTTCCTGATTCGTATTTTATAACTACTAATCTTTTTTTTTTTTTGCAAGCACTGTGCATACCCATTTCACCATTAGCTGGTATGCATAAAATGCAAGGAAGAAGAATAACATGATCATGAAAATGTAGCTAATGGACATTTAATCAGAAAACATTTTAAAAAAGAAATAAAGAGGCACCATTATGTACTTGGCCAAGCTTTCATTTGTAAATCTATATCTTACTCTAAAATTAAGCACTTAAATTGTTAATAATATATAGGGGAACAGTGATATTTAAATGAGCATTTTTTGGATGTATAGTTTAAATAGTTAGTTATGAGGATCTACTCAGTCAAATATAAGAAATAACTGGCCATTTTAAGTAATTTAAATGAGAATGGCACCGCTGACATTAAAACACTCATCAATACAGTCAGCATTTTGAATTTTCTATGAATACATTAAAAATAATAAAACTGTAGCAACAAAACATGAATAACTGGATCCATGTTTCCATTAATGTACTGCTATGATGGGTTTAGGATAAGGGACCATCGGAGAGAAAGATACTTCAGTATAACAATATATGTTTATATGAGGTGAAGCTAGAAAGATAAACAACACAGTGTAAACCTTACACTATGGTATAAAATTGCACAGGGCACATTCATATGCAAATAGGACATGTTGTGATGTACTAAAATGAAGTTAGAAAAAGCCATCCTTCAAATTTGACTCTTTACAGTAAGCGGTGGATGAAGGCATAAACATTAAAAAGTAAATCAAAGCATAATTTACTGGTTTGTGTAGCAATGTATAACTGAGACTATATATGAGATGAAAGAAAAAGAACATTTGAACTTAACCACAGATGGCATATGCAAGTCAGTAATCTCAATTATTAATGCCATTAGAAAATATCATTGCTAAGTAGTTTTTGTTTTATTTTTTATAATTATCTATCCATCCATCCACCACCCTTGCAGCAGTCTTTGGACTCTGTGCCTTTAGAACAGTTTCCACTACTGATTATGAAATATATGATGAGATACCTTATTCTTATCAAGAAAACACATGTAGACTCTGCCGACAAAAGCACATAATGTCACCAATATCAACACAAATACAAAGAAATGATCTACTGACCCATGGCCAAGATGGACTCCACATTGCTGCTTATGAATAAGAGGCTCCATTACAAGAATGACATTTATTTTTAGTTCCCCCAAATTTAGTCTTCCAATGAAGATGAGAAGCATATTCCTTCTATTAATGGAGCATACTGTCCTGTTCACCTTCCTGAAAAAGAGAAAGATTTCCAAGAGGTACAGGCCTCATCTGCATACAACACTGAGAAATAGCATTAATCAAAACAGCTCACATTACCAATGCTTTCAGAATTTGTTGTCACATCTCATCTAAGATAACCTAGCCAAAGCAAAAAAGGTGTAATAGCTGCAATGGCTTCACCTACAGAAATACTTCTAATTCTACATTTTTTCTGTCATTGTCTCCTTTAGCTACTAGTAGTAGTCACAGTTTAAATCAGTGTTTATCCACACTTGTAGAAAACAGATTAGTAATGTCCTGCCATCAAGTCACCTAATGGATTGTCAGAGCCTTTCTGAGGCCATTCAGAAGTCATCCTCTGTGGTTTGACAAAATTCTTCCTATACTTATAATTCCCCACAGTGAGTGTGTCAGCCTCTGTCTTCTCCAACTGTTAACTTAGGAACTGAACCTTGATAGCTAACTGCTAGTATTGCATTAAAGAACATGCTAGTTTTTTATTAACAGTGGTGCCTACTAGCAAGTCTTATGTTTACCATCAGGACAAGCTAGTAATCAATTTTTGGCCACTGATCCTTGCTTCTGTCTCACCTGATGAGGTCATGAGTAAACTCCATTTGGATTTCACTTTCCCATAGTTCCCTGCCATATGTAAGAGGTTCTTCCCTAGGGAGAATTTGTTGTCACCCCACCAGATGAATCTGCTTATTTCCATGACATCCTCACTACACCTGTGTTTCATGGGTATGTCCTGCTCCATCTCTGGCTATTTGATCTCACACAGTACAGTCATTCAGTTAACAGCTCAGCACCTACCTTGACCTTATTGGACAGAAAATATAGTCTCTAGTCTGAAGACAAAAGTATAAACTGATCATCAAACTTTGACATAAGACTGCCTAATATCGGTGGTAGTGTAGTGTACTGGCTCACCAGATGCGCAGTAGCAAGCACTGCCCAAAACCCTCCCCTGTTGTTGTACGTCAGTTGGAATTATTAAATTTTCATCCAGTGTGAATGAATATTTATTGTTTCCAAACTGTACAATGCCACAATTTTTTTATATGCCAAACATGAAATGACAGCAAGTTTTAAAAACAAAGAAAGTATGCCTGTAATCATATTTAGATCTGTATATTTAGGTTGAATTCATTTATTTGCAGTTGTTAGAGGCCTTACTTATTTTGGTCCAAAATATTGCTTAGTTTGAAATGGTGAATGCTGTGTACTGAACAGACAGCAATGGTTTTGCATTGTTCAGAAATATATTTCCCAGTTCCTCGTAACATTGGCGATTTGGGTAGAAAAGGTGGAGGGTTATGCTTAACAAGTAATGACAGTAACTAAAGTTGTACGGTTTCACATTCTATTGTTCTAGCAACTACAGTTAATAGTAATAATATTTTTACAAAAGTGTCCCCCATTTGTCCGTGATTTTGGAAATTAAGATGTTGCTTTCTATGCAGAGCAAAATAAGGAGGCACAGATAGGGAGCAGTAATGCAAGGTAAAATATAATTGTGTTACTTTATCAGTCTCCATGACTGAGAGTTAAATGCAGCAGGTACCCACATCCTCAAGCCCTCGTTCCTCGAAGTTCCACATTGAAAGGATATGAATGGCATGTCAACCATGCTTGATTTCATATGCAATGTTTCACGCCAATCACCGGAGCCACGCCCACTCCTGTGCAGAACTGAAGGTGAGCCAGTACACTATACTATCGCCAAGCAAACTTATGAGCAGTCATGTCACTGTACCTAAAATTTGTTATGGATAAATCATGACTATCAAAGAAGTCTAATAATAATTTTGCACCTGTGCTCATACCAAACAAGACATATCTCAGTTGTGTCGTGAGGTATCTGTCCATTCCACAGATGAGTGGTGAAGGATTTCATTAAGAACTCATAGTTCATTGGTACAATCCAGTTAAGTACTAGTTTTATGGTTTCCAAGAAGTCTGCATACTATGGACAGATTTTTAGTTCATATATACAAATAATAGATACACCTTCTTTCTTTTCTGCATATTTAAGAGGCAAAAAACCTCTCTGCTAGTGATAAAGACAGCAGCAATATGGCACTCAACTAGAGCCATAAGTATAGTCACACCTGTCCAGAGCTTCTCGTAAGAGATAATACTAGACTAGAAGCAAACCACACCCCATCAAACTTTCTGGTTCCAGAAAGAACATTTAATGTATAGGCAAGACTAATGATGCCTAGCTGGTAACATTCTCCCTTCAGTATATGGCCTTGCTCTTTTTTGTAGCAGTTGGGTGACATTATTTTTTATCCAAGGAACATGTTTCTTGTTAATTTCTAATTTATTATAATCTGACTCATTCATACTTGCTACTTGACGAACATACTGCCTGACTCCACTCTTTCCTTTGCTGGTAGTAAACATAATGAGAGTTCCACACATTTGTTTTGATCTGTGACTGACCTCGCTAAACTGGTCAGCTATCATCCAGGTGCTGTACAGTGATCAGCACCTCAGATACTCAAAAGTCTGTTCCAATATTCCCATTTTAGGTGATAGTCTATTCTTCTTCAAACTGAGTCATCAAAGGGCTAATAACCGACTGCAAACCAAGACAGCATATACAATCTCAGAAGCTCTCAAAACATTGTGTTTTCCCTACTGTGCCCATCGTTTAAAACTGCTGTGAGGCAATGAGCCTTTTCCAGACCCGGACTCACCTGCCTGCCAAAATCAAGAGACAACAAACTACAAAAGTCTTTAAAAATGCTATTAAAGATCTTCCTCTCAAAGAATCCATCTGCATGTGTTTCCATGACAATGGTGAAGAGTCTAGAAGTTCAGATATCTACTATTTTAGAATGCTGAACTTCTAATATTATAAATATGTTACTGTGCGTTAATGTTACAATCTAAGACTGCTTAAATGACTTTTTACATCCACTATATGTTGATCAATGTTTATTCTTTGTACTAAATTTTTGTGTATATGCTATCTGAATTCCATTTTGCATTTGTAAATATGCACTTACAAAAAAACAACTGTTTCAGTGCTCTGTGAGCCCAGGTCTTGGCTGAAAATGGTCAGAAGACCACTTCACTTATTTGGTTATCAAAAAGCAGTAAATAAAAAAAAATGCAAAAGAATATACAACTTGGATAAGCAGATAATAATTCAAAGCAGTAAAATGTAAGAAAATTTAGCACATGATCATTGGTGTCTTAAGGGACTACATGTTGCATTGTGATAGTTATGTATTTCAATATAGGAAACACAGGGATTAGCATCTGAAATTAAAACAAAACACAAATGGTCCACATTCATCTAAAAGCAAAGCTTAGAGGGTCTAGCAGTGAAACCTACATAGCAGTGCAACAAGGGTAAGATTAACAATGTTGCTTAATGCATGTTAGAAATAAACATTTAGCAATAGCTGCTACAACTGGAGCCGAAACACACTATTTGGGAAGAGATAATGCAGCATCAAACGTTGATGTCCATTAATCAAATTTATACAGATGTACAGTTGGAAGAGATGTGAGGAAAACATTAGTATGACAGGGAGTGATGTGCAATCAACATGAAGAGAAACTGGGAATGGTTGTCTTCTGTTTCTCTGATAATGAGTATCTTGGAAATCACTTGCATGTGCATCTTTGATTGAGGAGTCCCAGATACCATTTTGGTGTTTTGGGGAGTTTCTCTGGTTCTTATTGCTGTGTGACTAAGAAGCTGGTCTGTATAAGTTAATTGGGGAATTAAAGAGGCCTTGTCCTCGTATAAGGAGGTTAAAAAAAACAACAATTTTTTTGATGTACCATTAGGCACACATTATTTTCGATGATTCATTATGTCATGATCACTGAAATCAGTTTCTAATGATTGCCTCTCAGCATTACATAGCAATGCTTTAGGTATCTTGCATACCAATGAAAAAGTATTCTGCAGGGGAACAGGTAAGTAGTACCTATGTATGGCTGAATAACTTACACATGGCTTTGTTATTGTCTGCCTTAAAGGCCTTTTGACCCTCCTAACTTTAGTTTTATGCCCTTGCAACTGTCAACACATGTGACACATGACAGTCAATGTGCTGAGTGTGCACCTGTGATTGCAAAGCAGACAATTCAGGTCATAAGCCATCTGTGTCCATGACTGAGGCATACCACTTAGAGTTGTAAGGGCTGATGATGCAGCTCCACCCACTATTTTATTTGTTAGTCCATTCCTGTGTGTGCTGTATAATGTGTTCTGCATTGCTAGATGATTGCGGAGGCTACCATTATGTCTGAGAATCTGGGGGGGGGGGGGCACTTTCATGACACAGTAGAATAAATACTAGATTACAGCAATGATGTTTAGGATTCAGTTAAGGGCTTTTGTTCTGGAGGTGTTGACAAATAAAAAAGCAGAACAGTGTGGTAGATGCTGCTGTCCTCTTTGTCTGAGTGAAGGGTTTGGGTGCATTACTGGGGTGTGGACTATATTCTGATTCCCTTGTAGACACTGTGGCTCTATGGATGCATTGCAGAAATGATGGCACTGCTCCTAGCATCTGGCCCTTGCTCCTGGGAAAAAGAATGTTCTATATTACCTTGCTTTTGGTGGAACGAATGGGTCAATAGGGAATGCAGGAAAGAGGTTCGTGGTCACAAAATATCTGGAGAACACTACAGAAGCGGGTGATTGTAGTGCACTGTACCATTTGGTCAGCAGCACCCCTTTCACCCCTAATGCTACCAGAGCCATCAATAGACTGTCCCTATCATTCTCACCCTAATTTCCATCAGTAGACTCTCCCTATAATACTCGCCCTGATTTATAAATAGAATTGATATATAGAGTCTCTGCATTCTGCTCTGTAGAAATAGAACGTCAAGCATAATAAATACCACTGGAGCAGGTAAATAATAACAAGAATAACCTGACATGCCATTATTTAATACTATAAAGTACCTTACATCCAGTGCTGTTACAGAGTACCTTACATCCAGTGATGTTACAGTTGTGCACAATGCTATTACAACACTGCATTATCACTTTAATGGCTCAGCTTAATTTTAAAAAAAAGTTATGGCAGTTGTAAGCACACCACTACAGTAACAGCTGCTGGCCACAGTCCAGCAAACAAAATTTGGTGTGTAATACCCATGTTCCCAATAAGTGTCATAGCCTTAACTTAGAGCAGCAACAGGTCCACCGTCACTTACACACATATTACCATCACTTGGGAAATGACAAAGCCTTTGTGCTAAACATGATAGGTTACACACAATAGCACAACCCTCAACTCATTTTAATTAGTGACAACATCCAAGCATCTTGCAAAGTAGACAACTGTTGAGCAAGTTTTACCAATTTTGTCCTACTGAGAACATGTACACTGGCAATATCAAGCTAATAATTCTCTAGACGCACAAGTACTCAGTAGGCAAGGCAGTACTCCAGCCTAGCCATCCCTTCATCAGTCAGTGTGACACATATTGCTAAAACTGTGCACTCTATTCTGTCTCATACTATTATCAGACTTAACAGCTTGTGAAAAAAGTGCACAATATTTCCTCATTCCTGGGGTATCAGAGAACATTGTGCAGTCCTTCACATGCTGTAGCAGTCAGAAATGTACAGAATCAGTTATTACCAATACATTTGATTAAACTATTCATTACCTAGAGGCTGTTTGAATGCCCTTATGGCTAGGATGCATAAAGGCACTGTTATCCTGGTTTCCGGTAAGAGAGGCCAGCCATGCATTTTTGCAAGAGGAGAGTCTATACAACATTTCACACAAGATACATACCATAGTCTGACCTATCCTTTACCTTTCAATTAATTATTATTGATTAGGTGAGAGAGCTTTTTGTAGCGCAGAACTGCTGGCATTATAAGAATGTATCTGGTTTGGTGCCAGCAGTGTTTTATCAATTTGGCCTCATTTATATTGCACTGTTTTTCATTACATTTGTGCATTCTAAATATATCCTTGCAGAACTGTTTTGTTGTTGTTGTTGTTGTCTCTGTGCAAGTCAGTTTTGAATTATGCATTAGATGTGTGGCATGGAATCAGAAATTTGTTGTATAACTCAGAAAAATCCCATAATATTCATCACGTCCATACATTTTAAAAGCTATACTTAGAGAATGTTATACAAAACCTCGCAGAGTTTAATCACAAATTAATGAAAATTAATGGACACAGCCCTTATAGGTGATATATTCAAGAATAATTGCACAAAATATGAAAAAAAATATTAGAAATTGAAGCTGCAGTACTAAAGTATATTGTTGTTCTTGTGCATCTGCATTCTACAGTTTTTTATTTCTGAGTATAAACCCATTCTGTGATTTTCCCCCATCTGTTGGTCCAGACTTTGCTTATTAGTCTGGTATGTTGGGAAGAATGACAGCAAGCACAGCCCTCCCACACACTCATATATGCTCACAGCCCTCTAACCACTTGATTGTGCATGTACACACACGCACACACACACACACACACACACACACACACACACACACACACACACACACACGCACACACGCACACACTCACACACCACTAACATATCTAACACTGCTTCCCAGGCAGACACACACTTACACATATTCACACTCACACACACACACACACACACACACACACACACACACACACACACACACACACACACACACACAAACACACATGCAATCTCTCGCGTACACTCATGCACACACTTCCTAATCCTTCCTTGCTACTAAACTCCTCAGCGCTTATCTCTAGATGAACACAGTCTTTTTGCCATGTTTACTACTGCAACATGGAAGGGGTGTCCATGCTTATCTACAAACCTGAATGATTCTTTAAGTCACTCAGCGCATAGCTCACTTCCCTGGGACAGTTCTGGGGAGAGAAAGTGCACAGCTAATTATCATATGCCTCTTCCCAGGACTGCCTCCTTAATGTGTAGCATAGTCATGGAGACAATCCACCATGGGGTTGGACATCTTCATGCAAAAGCACCATGGTAAGGCTGTCTATGAATACAGAAAGGATACCTTGAGGTATACACATCATGTACACCTTGCTGTAAACTTTATGATTTCCTCCACAAAATTGTTTAGAGGAACAACTATTTATTTACATTATGGCTTAATTAATAAAGCATTGCATGGGTTAATTTTCTATGTACATATGTACGGCATTCCACTTGTGAAACATACTTGATAAACCAATGTTGCTACACGCAGCATGAAAAAAAGTAGCTTATATACTCATGTAGGTAGTGAGCCACTATGGGTTCAGTCTTTCAGGATGTTACGTCAGGAGTTTTCATATTCAAGAAACGTTTTAAAGGGCTGTCATTATCAACAATATTAATTACAAAAATAACAGTTTTTACATTAAACACTGAAAAATGTCAATAGTGTATATGATAAGGAGATTACTTCCATCATTAAAAGTTTGTTGTGGAAAGTATGTTTTATGTTATGGTAGTGCGTTCAGAGAGCGTACTTCACTAGACTGACGAATATGGCATTCAGAATGATAAGAAGACCGATTTTTTAATGGATGAAAGAAATTCATGCAGGGGGGTATTTGTCTAATAGTGTAAGAGCATAAGAGCACCAGACATGAATGTAATGGAATAAATAAATAATCAGCAGACACAATCATTAACAGAGTACAGATATTGTTATTGTGGCATTCTATACAGGTTTCCTCAAGAAGAGAAAGTAGGTAAATGGGTAAAGTTCAACATATTGCATAAATCACATAATGCAATTATCAGATTCTTTAATGCTTTAAAGAAAAGACTGGATTTTATGAGTATTGGAAGCCAGTTACATTGCAGAGCTATTCAGTCAGACAATCATTCTCTACATATAACCTCTACACTGTACATACTGCAATCAGAGAGTATATTTCTGCACTTGAGATGACTAATCAGATTCAAAGGTAATACACAAAAGCACTCATATATTGCATTATATGGGAGTTCTCAGGCATCTTATGACTTAGATGTTATTGCAGTAAAGAGAAATGTTATCATGTTTTTTATTCTCACAATTACATGCTGAAAATGGTCTTGAGGATATAGACCATTGTTCACTAGGATGCCAAAAAATTTGTCATACTTGCCTCTTTAAATTCATGTTTGCTAGTCTGATGAATCTTACAAATGGGTATCAGTCTGAGAATAAAAGAGAGGAACTTCTTCAAACTAAATATATTCTGAAGAGAAATGTTTTTGTATTAATTTGAATATATTTATTTTAATGAATTGTGTGTTTGTGCATGCACAGGTGTACACTGACTTGTGCAAACTTGTGCACATGTGCTTGTGTGTGCTTGCACCATCTGCAAACGTGTGTGTGTGTGTGTGTGTGTGTGTGTGTGTGTGTGTGTGTGTGTGTGTGTGTGTGTGTGTGTGTGTGTGTATAAGTGTGTGTGCACTTGTGTCTATGATCAAGCATACTTATGACTACTTTAACCAAGGAAATAGTGCACTAAACTTATGTCTATATCTTGACCATATTAGTCTTTCATGGGTGTAATGTCATGTGATATCTGTTTCAATACTATTATCATATATGTGTTGACGCATGTCATATGGTGTAGTTTTGCAGTATCTTAAAGTGTGTATTTTAATGTTGGTGCAAACATTTTGCCTATAAATAAGTACTTATCCCATTTCCATTTTTTATCTGATATTAGTTTGTGGTCTGAGTTATGATTATCCATTTCCCTATTATTGTCGTTTTATGGCTGCATTATTAGTGATGTATTTAATTTCAGATTCATCCACAATTGTACAAAATGCGAAGGTTACATAAAAAAATTAACCTCTAATGGCATCATTTTTTTTCCTTCCTTTCATTTTTAAGAATCTAGTGCTGTGTTGTATCTTACTGTGATTAAATCTGAAACAGGTTAGATGAAAACGATTTAGCATTTTTACAACTTAGAGAGTGCTGCTGTCCTTTTGCATGTGGATTCCCATGGCGTCAGACATTTTGTTTCAGTAAACCACTTGTTCATTAAGTGGCTTATGGTATTGTGGATTTTTCTTTCTTTCTTGTTTGTTAATCACATCTTCTCATTACTTCCTTTATCATTTATTAACCAGGTCAGCATACCAACTGACATACAAAAATGTTCATATGATTGTGCTTTGTAACAAAAATATTTTAGCACCTTAAAAATGTGAAATTTATAGGAACACATCTGAGATATTTATGCAGTTGTCTTTATTTTTGTTTCCAAACAGCAAATACAATTAGCAATTACATAATTTGATGTCTGGAGCAAACCTACTAAAGGAATCTAAACTCTATTAATTATTGGTTTCTTATTAACTGTTGAGGAAGAACTTGACTGGAAATGCATGTTTTTTAATATAAAGTGGTTATATATGGACAGAAAAATCAAACATTTTAAGTTGCCCAAAATCTACACTTAATCAAAACACCATGAATAGTTCAGCACATAGAGCAGTTTCAGTAAATAGGTGCAGACGTGTGCTGCTGAAAGGCTAAGTATTGCCAAAGGTTAATTCTTTATATACAGGTTCATAGGTTCATATGTGATATTATCTAGTGGCTTATTCCAGGTGTTACAGAATAAGAAATGTTTGAATGAATATGGCATTAATTGCTTCAGTAGCTACAAAACCACTTGTTTAAACTTATAAATAACATCTTGTATCAAAAAACATAAAGACCCAGGACATGTGGTATACAATACAGAAATATTTTTATTATTGGACTTCCTCTTCATCCTTGATGATGGTAATAGACTGCTCAATGCTAGGCTCATACCAGCCTGAGACACACACATAGTTGGAAAGCTCCATAATGTCTGTTCATATAGTCCGGGAAGGTGCACCTCAGGTCATGTACACCTGCACAGACTATGATGTAATCATACCGGTACCTGTGGTGTAATAACGTGAATGCATGCATGATTTACCAGATTCTGGGTCCAGATAAGCAACTAACCATCATCTTCTCCTTATTCACCCTGGTTAGAGGGGCATCAGGATATCTAACAATGGAGTCCCCAATGAGGAGAGTCCTGGGAGGGGCATCAGGATATCTAACAATGGGGTCCCCGATGATGAGAGTCCTGGGAGGGGCATCAGTATAACTAACAATGGAGTCCCCTATGACTAGAGTCCTGGGAAATGGGTTTGCTTGTCTGAGGCGCTTAGTGTTTGGGGATCCACTGAGAGTAAAAGTATGTGTAGTGTCAGGTGGTGTTTTTTCCTGAGTGCCTTCAGGCTTCCTGAGACATAGCTTTGACAACGGGTGGTCTAGGCAATCTTTTTCTTTAGGAATATTGTTTTTAAGCACCTCAGCATACATTAGTCTATGTCTGTGTTGTTTGTTATGTGAGGTGGGTGTTGTGTGCATGGCTTTGACAACCTTATTTGCATTTTTATATGAGACTCTAGCCTCCAGCATTATGTCTCTGCTTCTTAAGGATTAAGAGGTTGTCACTAAATAAGAAACAATTGCTATGTTGTCTCAAAATGCCCATATCTACCAAGCTGGCTACAGGGAAGTTAGGAAATTGCATATCCATACTGTCCAGTCCTTGGATTTGTGAGCTAAATTGGGGTGATGTATTGGGGTTAGAAATCTATTAAGGGTGTTTTCTTTGTGCAGAGTAATAAGGGTGCTTTATTGGAGTAGATTATGCTAAATACTACTAAATTTATTGTTTACACAATACAGAATTCTTCTAACTCTGCAGGTATTGCCACTTGATTTCCAACTAGTTGCTATAAGCTAGTCAACACACAAGGTATTTGCACCGTATTGCAGCAGAGTACAGTTTTCTGGACTATTCTACAGGGAAAATTTGCTTTCTAGGTGTTTGGTACTGTATGGGGCACTGCTAATCCACACAAATGCACAAAATTTATAGCAACACAGAAAAAAAAACAGAAAACTATCTACTGAGTCCTCTGGCCAATAAACAGAGTATACTGTGAGTCCTTTTGTGTATTTCCCAACTCAGACCAGAAAAACACCTCCTGCCACAAGATGAATAAATTCAGTCCTCCTAATGTAAAAACACAATAGATGAGATCCACAAGTGCAATGCTATCATAAACCACTTAAATAATTAGCTGTAAATCTCTTGCTGAAGGCAATTTCAAGAGATAGTGTTTCAGAAGTAACAGTGAAGGGAAGAGCAACATTTTTTTTACAAAAAAGTCAGTGAAAAGCACAAATAAAAGCAGGAAATAGTAGAAGTCACTCAAAATAACTTAAGCGTGATTTAGCAATCAAACGCACTTAACTTCGGCTGAATGGCACTGGATACAAGAAAAGCCCTTCTGGAATGCAGGCTAGGACGCCAAGCTTTGCTGAGCCACTGGAAGGGAGTCAATATGAGGCAAAGGAGGTTTCATCAAGAGCAATACTGATTTTCGGGGTGGGTGCTCAGTATTATGGATCTGTGGAAAACAATGGGTGGGAAAAGTACATAAATAGTTTAACCACCAGTCAACAGGAATTAAAAAGAGAAATAATTTAAGTTGAAAATCAGAATATCATAAAGGATGGAAGCCAAAGACAGCCTTGCAAAAGAAAGAGTGGGAGGGTTGAGTAGAATAAGCAAGCTTGCTAGAGAGGCGTCTAATCAAATAAAGGCAATACAGGATTTCTTTCATTAACTTTAGCTTAAGTGTTTGTGGGAGATGGGGCAGATACAGGATGCAACTTTAGGCAGGTAAACGTTAAGCAGAATGTAAAAGCACTGAAGCACAACCTGGAGCAGAGACAATTCTCTCATTATTGACCATTTACTACAGTTTAAGGCACCAGACTATGCAGAAATTTACAACTAACACTGTTTATGGAAAAAAATGATAATTCCATATTTATTGACATGTTCAGTAGCAAAGGAGTTATACTGTTTTTGCAGGAGATATAGCAAGTTTTTTTTTTTTTTTTTTTTGAGGAAGAGAGGGATACCATTGAGAGGTGCTTGACAGGCTGAATATGTGGCTAATAGTCAGCCAAGCATGGGCCCAGAATTCAAAATGATAGAAAGATGTCAAGTCATTAAATCTGTTGTACTGTTAGGCTTTAAGTGATTGCACCGCATCTAACAAGTTTTGGCATTACATTTCTAAAACAGAAAAAGAGCTTTGTCAACACTGCCCCAATTTATACTTGGACAGGGTGGGTTTTTTGTGATGTGTGGAAGGTGTTAACTTTGTTAATATGGTATTTGAGTAATTTAGTAGGCTAGTAGTGGTACTTTTAGTTCTATATTTTGTGCCTTGCTTCTTAACAGAAGCTCATGTTGAGTCAAAAATGGGTGATTTGTTTATAGTATTTGTTTCTTTTTTTGGTGACATAGGTAGATTAACTTACATTAGTTTCTCATCATTTCTTGTAAATAAAAGAAATTCTTACATTCCTTTCATTTTCTCAATACCTAGGGCCATAATCCAAAAGCTATTTGTGAACAACTGCGGACGCGATTTCAGAAGATGCACTGAAAGTAGTCCAAGTACTTAACTATTAAACATATGATAATTATGGATTCTGCACACACCCTTGGGTTTGAAAACACATTGTGCCTACCCAAGGCAACTCGAATGTGACAAACTACAACACTGACATTGTTTCCAAAATCCTTGCCATATGATATTCAGCCTCACAAGGAATGGAAGCTGCTACTATAGATTCTGTCATTTTCAATAAGAGTACTAGACAAAAAAAAAGAAAAGAAAAAAGCAAACTGCAGTGAATGAATTGAAACAAGCTGCAGTAATATAAGCCATGGATGAGGATGTGGTTGTGTGCCCTCGAAGGCAGCCAGCTAGAGTGAGAGCAAGGCTGCATCTAAACCAGTGGTCAGACCAACAAATAATTGACAGGTACTGCCTAGACAGACAGCTTGTGCACGTTGACTGCAATATTTGTGGCCAACATGTCTGTGTGAACCCTGCAAGGAAACCTAATCCTTTTTGAAACCAAATTGTATTTCAGCATGGGTGCACTTGCATTTGGGACATTCCAAAGACACATGGAGGTACTGAGGAATGCTCACAGACATTTGCCAGTCATATCCTGGCAAAATTCCTGATAGGAATGTGGTTGACTACATACACTTTCCATCCACACTTATGGAGTGGAGAACTGTAATGCACCAGTTCTATAACATCGCAAACTTCCCCACATGAACTCAGTGCAATAGATTGCATACACATCCCTATCAAGACCCTAGTACATCCTGAAGCAGAACTGATATATAAACAGAAAGAGCTGGCCATCCCTTAGCAACTGGTTTGTGTGTGCAGCAGATGGCAGTATAAAAAACCTCACTGGAAGTAAGTGTTCATGATGCTGCCATATGGTGGGAAAGTGGTCTGAAGGCTGCATTCTAGCAAGATGATATACCTGAGGGACTATTAGTGGTAAGTACATGAGCACAGCTAGAATGTAAGCTAAGGACATCCCTTCCAATAATATCCATGCTGACAAAGTGTTTGTTTACTCATTACAACAGCTTATTGTGGTTATCCACTCAAGCCACGACTAATGACCCTACACTGTGAACCATGCAACCCTGCAGAGGAGACCTATAATAAATCACAAGCAACAACCAGAAATACCATAGAACATGTGTCTGGTG
The DNA here is from genome assembly GCF_019279795.1 of Protopterus annectens. Lineage (NCBI taxonomy): Eukaryota > Metazoa > Chordata > Ceratodontiformes > Protopteridae > Protopterus > Protopterus annectens. The sequence goes on along the minus strand of NC_056748.1, from coordinate 199,678,981 downwards.
TACTGGAAGCTAGGTTCAGATATCTGGACACATCCAGGGGTGCACTGAAATACACACCTGCGAAGGCAGCACATGGTGTGTGCCATGCTACACAGTATGCAAAGTGGAGCACATAGCAGTCTTACAACTGCAGCTGTGGGGGAACTACCCCAAGAACCCCAGATGTCTGAAGATGACATCCTGCAGGTATCAGAGGAGGAACATAAGGACATAGAAGGCAGAAGACATAGGCATTCACAACATAGGGTGCAACCACAAGTGGAGCCCCAGGATACATGGCAGCATCTCATCCACAACTTTGAGTCATGGCAATCCACATATACAGAAATGTACAGATTAAACATTAATGTTCAAGTGTTGCCCCACCACAGCAGCATGGGTTGCATCTAATGGCAATTGCCTACTAGATGTACACAGTGAGCATCAGACATAACAACATAATCATAACATATAAAATTATGAACATATTCACAACAGGGATCATCATTTCAGGGCTCAACTGACAGTGGTATGCATACAGACTCATATTGTTGTATCTGTGTATGACACACAGTAAGGAACACACATCCATGCAAACCATTCCTGTCTGTCCACTAAAAAAAAGCTGCAAGCAGGTAAACAGCTCAAGACATAATGCTGAACTGTTGTTGATATCACAAGCCAAATATATCACTGTAAAATATGGATAAAATGATGTAATAAATGGGGTTGTGTATGTTTAGTAAAACTGTCAGACTCCTGTGGCATCAGACTTGTCAACAAACACAGACAGATGACATTGTCAATCCGCTGTACAGCAATCATCATTTGACATGGGATGAGGCTGACACTACCGTACAGAGTGGGGTCAACTGTCTACATTACTCTAATGCAGTTTAGGGCACCTGCACTGACATGTTACATCACAGTCTGGTCTGTCCCTACCAAGTATGGAAACAATTGGCCCAGTCTGCACCATAGGAAGACTGATGGGGTGATGCCAGCATTTGGAGGAGAAAGGCATGACTGTGACTTGACTGCCTTGTGGTGACTGCTGGGCTTATAGCACATGGATCAGCAGTGGAAGTGTGTGTGTGTGTGCACATCTGAGTATAGACATTGATGCCCACTGGACAAGATTGCTTCTGCTGAAAGTGGGCCTGTATCTCCCATGTGGCAATTGGCTAAACATAGGGCACGTAGAACCCCCTCTTGCACTATGGCACTGCTGTAGCACTGTGGAGGCCAAGGATTCTATTGTCCATGCTGCAGATAATATACTTTCATTATGTGAAGCCAATGACACCATTACCTCACCATTGTTATGTTCCTGTTTTTCATGCAGCACACCCAGATGGTGTGCAACATACTCTGTGCCACGTGCAAGTGCATGGATGTCAGATACATGATGTTGATGGGAACATTTATTTTCCTGTAGGAGGAGAGGAGCACTCTTTGACATGTGCCCATGCATACCAACTGCATGTTTATGTATACTGTGATGGGCATTATTAATGTGTTGTGTGGGAACTGTCAGCCTCAGTGGAGCAGTCTCAACATGGGCCTGTTGCTCACTGGCCTCATCCTGTCTACCATGTGGTGTCCCCTCATTGTCAGAGTAGCTGGACACATTTTTCTTCACATCTGAGACTATACAGGTGCATCCACATGACTGCCACCATCTTGGCTGAACTGTATCACCATGCCACTCTCCTGCATGCTAGATGCCATGCTACCATACTGTGACACACCAGATCCCACATGGTGATCAGTGGAAGGGCTAATGGAGGACACAGGTAGCTGATATACTAAAAGGAAGCTACAGATGACACAGAGGGCAATGCACTTACATCACCTGCTGTACATCATTAAAGATATATGATACATATATGATATATGATACACTGCAATCTTACAGATAATACTGACTTACCATTAGGTCTTGTCTGCGTGGGTCACGGATTTTACATAACAATGAGTTCACAATTAGGTTACATATCCAGCATACATGTCTGAAGACAGCATGGTAAAAGAGAGATGAACTTCAACTGTTGTAGGGAAACAAAGTCAGCATTATTCATCCCAGCATGGACAAATCGAACAGTGTTAAAACATACAGTAGGTTATACATAGACATATCACTTGTCTGTGCATTTGATGATGATGATGATGTAGTCTGTCCTATGAATAGGTAGAAGGATACAGTAATGTGGTAGGGCAAGAATAGGTGTAACAACACTTACATGTATGAAATATAGGTACTAGCGTACCTCTGGCAGACTACCACTGTTGTGAGGTTGTGCAATGTACTATGGATCTTGCAGAGGTAAAGTAAAGAGAAAGACAACACAGTCATGTATGCTGGCAGTGGAATGCTGACAGTATGACATATATGGCACAGCAACAGGGGCTGTAGATACTCATGTGATTGATATTGCATCTGTTGGCCAGATGTCCTTGTGTACAAAAACTGTGACATTAATGTCATATATCACAAGTCTGCTACACATTGCTGCAAATTATGGACCTCTTGTAGTAACATACCAAGTCTGTCTGTAGAATGGCTTGGACCCCCACTGGATGTACCTGTAGTGTGCAATGCTAGGGAAATATCAGTGTGACAGTAAACAGCAGTGCCATGACATGAGGCTGAGGCAATAACAGGTGGTGGTCACAGTAACACATGTATGGAGACACTCATCTGCTGTTCCCTGGTGCTGTGCAGAAGAAAATGGTTCAGCATTACACATGCTGGTTGCATTGTTTTGTCTGTACTACAGTTGTAGGACTACATGTCATTACATTTACAATCATCATCATCATGGATCTTTGTGCATGATTCAGATCCACTGCTGTAAACCCAACATGACAATACATGAATATGCATGCAACAGCAATACACCATGAATTACTCTGTAGTCATCCATGTCATGCAATGTAAGCCATACATGTTAATCTTGGAACTCCTGCTTCTATCCCACCCCTGGGTATGCATCATTCCCCGCTCACCATATGCAGTGAAAAGAAATATTGTGATCTAATCGGGGTGGGGGGAGTTAGTGGTGATCCACTACTGGTGGCATACCTCAATCTCTCATACAATTGTAATCATGATGACACGGAGGATCAGGTCAGAGCAGTGTCAACGACAGACCTCATAGGATCTAGCGTGAACTCCAAACTCATTAATCATGTTGGCGATGTCAGCCCACACTTCATTCCTCCATACTCTATTCCCTACCCATTCGAGGCATCACTATCCACATTCATGCAGTGCATCTATTCTAATCTCATTTTCCTGTTGGTAGAAATTGTCACCCCTAGGTCTGTTTGCCATCTGAAAGACAGTAATATGCACATGTACATATTCATGTTGGGGCCCAGTTATGCAAATGATTATGTGGACAGCATATGTGACCATAAACAGTATGCATTCCTGTGCAATGCAAAATTCTACGAAACAATCACTGTGACATATAATAATGTGACATATAAAAACTTACAACAATGCCTGCATACATAACAGTTCTAAAATCAACATAACTTGTGATACCTGCAATGGCTCTTTGTGGGATTCAAATACCTTACAATGCATATTCATTAAATGGAGGTCTAAACACAACAGAATCATATCACAGCAGTAAGCATGCATTTCATCTTAAAATGTGTACAATAGAAATGTGTGTTGCTGTAGCTGTAATGCAATTGCAGCATAAACAGATAAGTATTAAAAAAAACAAAAATGCAGATCAACTCAGTCATTAATGAGCAGTGAATGGCATCTAATTCAGCACAGAGTATCTGTAAATTATCAGTTGAACAGCTTACAGAAAATGTTAGAAAACCTCAGTATATGTATAGAGGCCACAGAAAGTGTAGATCCTTTTTATATTGAACTAGTATTTATAACACCCGTGTTAAGAACTACCAATGAATAAATATCCATAAAAGCAATAGAACATAGTACATACAGATACTGTTGAAATCCATGGGCTTCTGTACATACACCACAGAGTGTATGGAGTCACCCATAAGATACACGGATAATCTTTAAATTCGTCTTTGGGTACTGTTCATTTTTGCTATGTAACTTTGTCTATACAACTTCATATGGAAAATTAATGTATGTCCTTAATGCAGATGGCAACACCTGCATGCATACAGGTAAATCCAAACAGTACTCCACTAAGTTACAATCATTTGTCTTAATGCACACATTTTCTATAAAAATAAATCTAACCAGATACATTTGAGCATAAGTAATGTTAGCAGAGAAAATATTACCCAAAAGAGAAAGGCTAGTAGGTTTCAATTTACCTTATTGCACATGTCTGCATAAGTTCTTGAAATTCGATACATTAACCAATAGCTCAGCATAACGGGAATGTGCTTCACACCAGTACCCAATAGCTATCAGTGATAACATAATGTAACCACTACTTTTAAATATTTATTTTGATACATTTATAGATCAGACCATTGCTACCTGTGAACTGAGTGGGACCTTAGTGAGCAATTTTCAAATTTTAATACATTTTCCATTGGAGTATTGACATTATTGAGATGGCTACTTCCAGGAGGCATCAATGTATCTGGACACCCACTTGATTGAGGAGGAGACTACCCAGATGCCGACAATCTATACTGGAGTTGAGTAGCAAATGAAAGCTAGGCCAGGAAACTTTGCAATGATTGACATTTGAAACTGGATTGTTAGGAAACATCGATGACGTACAGGGATCTACTGGACTGGAGTGCAGGTTTACCACTGCTAGTATGACCTGCATCGGAGTGATGCAGAGGATGTTTGTCAGAGGGTCGCTGAGATGCAGAGATAGCCGCTGGATGCCTACAGTAAGTGTCAAAAATCCTATGTATACCTGAGCATTCCTACGAAATTTTGAGATATTGCTGCGTCCCAAATATATCAGATACATGGCTTTTTTATCCATTAAGTAGCTGTTCTGACAATTAATTCATCTGGATAATTAAGAGAACGTGGTGTCTGCCCTCCATATAAAAATGGGTTCTAATCCCATAATGTTAATTAATTTACTAATACTTAGAATATACATAATACTGTACATTATGTCTGTTTTACAAATTATAACAACATCATTTCACACAACTTCTATTGTTGTGTATCACTGGCACCTATAGCACCTAGGCTGCTGATGTCTATGCATTTCTTAGTTATCGGTTATACTACAAAAGTATTGCCTACTCTACCTGGATATGTGTGAATAGTAACTCATAAATAACTTCTTTATTTCATTCTTCTTAATAAAGAGAACATTCTGACTACAGTGCCATCTGTTTAAGTCAAGAGGAATACCTGACTACTTACACATATGTTTTCCATTATGTGCTGATAGTTGTTATTTCTTTAGATTATAATCTTCAATAAGTGTTGGAAGTTTCTGCATTCATCATCTGCCAGAATATGGGTATACACATGCAGTACCTGTTTACTAAGAGAAATGTGTACTGCCTGTTAGCTTGGCCTATAAAGAACCCAGCCAGCATGTCTGTATTTTAACATGCTGTGGGTTCAAGTCCACATAGGAGAAACATATCATTATATTGTTATCTTTGTGTATTTCACACATTGTTGAATATTCTTCTCTACATAACTGCTTATTAATATTAATATTTATTTTGTGCAAGATTATGAATATCTCAGTTATTCATTGTATTGCTATTAATATCTTCATAATCTGTAATGTTCGGTTAACAGCATCGCTTTAAGTGCAGGGTTATGTATACAGCTTGCAGCAGACTGTTATATGTCTGAAAACAGTTTTATGCAATACAGTGTTATTTTCAAAAGTTCTATCAAGTGCTGTCTTGTCATTCATTCTTGCATTCACTTCAACAACCACATCTTAGCTTTTGAGGGAGTCAGATGGTCAAATGCAGATCAGGGAAATACAGTGATGTATGCATTTGATTTGTGATGTGCACTTTGCCAAGAAATATCTGTAAATGTAGTCCTCCCACATACCTTACTGTGTCCCAGATGCACAGCTCCTTTTAAATCTCTGTTAACAGATGCTATGTGACACATGACACTCTCTCACTGTCCGACTGTATGAGGGATGAAGGTTTTCAATTGCTGCTACTGGTTGTGGCCACAGTGCTGACATGAATTCATTCTTGCAAATGATTTATCTATATGCCTAGTAGATGGTCCTTTTTTGAAACCATAAGCCGTGATCTGTATTATTAGCTCATCTCTGCAAATTCATAACCCAAGTCTTTTCACTGCATTTACAACACATGCTCTCTGACAAGATGGGCTAGCTAAGGAGGTAGGTGTCAAAGTTTTAGTGTGGTCATAAGTTACAATTGCAGGTTTGAACCTCCCATCCTCTGATCTGTTTTTAAAGATGTCAAACCTGTGTGTGTAACATTACAACATGCATATCTGATGTTCTACAAAAGTAAACTATTTAGAACCTGATCTGAGCAACATGTTTCTCACTTATTTGAAGACTACACCATTTACATTTGCCCTTTTCTTTTTCAGGTGATGAGGACAAGACCCAAAATCATGCACTGTACATCAAGTGGATACACAGGCTTGAGGAGTAGGGGAAGGAGAGAGTATGTTGCTTAATCATGTCTGTTTTAATAAAATATATCTGATCCTTGTTACAGGTCCATTTTCTTTTTACATTACCATGTATATGGCTTAGAAAGCCAGAATATCCATTATGCATCAGTAAGGTAAGTGTAATAGTCACACTGTACCTCTGCTTACAAGTCTGATTGAAATGCAAATATGTTGAAATATCCTTTATCAGCAAACCATGTTTTCTGCAGATAGTTTCTGGAATGCAGACCAAACTTAAATGACAGTTGGGTTTGTATCTATCACACATATTTTGAGGTGGATACTTTCCATACACATTTGTAGTGTTTTGAGTGCTGCATATAATGCATGTTGTGATACATTTGTATGTGTTCATGTATTTCCCATTGAATGATCTGCTGGACATAACCTGCCTACTCACAGACTAAATGGGTGTTTGCTGTGTCAGCTTTCACACTATTCTTTACAGATTGTGTGGCATACCTTTCAGTTCAGCATTGGAATTGCATCTGCCTACAACACATTGGGTGGTTTTGTTACAAAGTACTTGTGCCCTGTGTTTGTGGATGCTTGTAGAAATATGCATTTCTTTGCAACATTTCATAATCAGTGATCATTATTAGGATGTTTGCATTTTGCATACTACTGATTGCTAGTAATTGTAGGTAGATCATGCATATGGTTGTACACATAAAAAAATGTTCAGGTCATGTCATGATTTCCACCAATAAGCTATGTTATGCTTGCCATTGCATGGCCTTGATTGAAATGCTTACATCGGTGATAGATGCATTCTCCTTGACATGTTCTTTTATTGGCCATGTTCATAACTACAGATAAAGTGACCTAGGGAAGGCGCTGTGTGCATTAGAAGCCATTCACTAGCAGCAATTGTGTCGATTGTATTTGTGCTACTTGCTAATGATTGCACCATTTCAAACTGAACTGTGTTTTAAATAAGAACTTTGGCGTATGCTTCCACAACTTCAGTCTCATATTTGTATTTGCAGAACTCACATGTGCATAGGATGTGAATTAATGTATGTTAGACTGCAGATGTGCACATCAGTTTCTTTTTAAGGTCAAGTATGATCTTCATGCAAATGTGCGGCGTGATAAACTTGCTTTTCATTGTAATGGTTTTGACTACTGACATACATCACATGTGGCAATACGCTAGACCAAGGCCAGAATGTATTTTAAAATTTCATGAGGGCTCTTCTCTGCCTGTTCATTGTGTCACAGTGGGTATGTTATGCAGACAGGTAGTAAGTATCAGGTATGCATATCTAATTTCTGCCTTGTGCTGCAATTCATCTTGACAGAGCATAGGACCTGTGGACAACTGCCAATCAAACATAGACAATGAGAGCATGCCAGGTCACTACTAGAGTCCTTAGATGATGATGACAATGATGAAGAGAAAACTGGACCCATACCTGCATGACACATTATACCTGTTGCACCCTGGAGGAGATGATGCTAGGAACAACAGAGAGATGATTATCAGGAGTAGATCAGAGAGGTTGTGACTGATGTGTTTTGAACGCAAATGAGGGACATGATGGCATTTTTCTTCAAGACGCAGTACAGGGAGAGAGCCTGAAAGATCACTAATAAGGCTCATTCTCATTAGGGTGGTCCCTCAGGTCCATAAGGTTTATTTATGCTGCCAATATGCTGATTGCCATAAAATTGATTGGACTGTATGTGCACATGCCATGTGTCATCATGTGACATTTAATTACATTTCAATGTATGCATGACACACATTAACACATTACACTTTGCTCCCACATTCAGCTGTCTGTACATTGTGGCAGTTAACCTGCAGCTAGTGCTGCAACCATTACCCTCTAAACATATGTTTTACTGAAGGGAAAATGACAGACAAAATATGCTGTTCATAGTCCAGCACTACCACTGTGGTATGGTTAAGATTTTTGTATTACCATATCATGTATGTACAATAATAGGACATGTCATTACCCATGTGTTTTGGATGACAGTTGTCATGCTGTCCCACTGACATGATGTGTTGTTGTGTGCCATGTGTTGGCAATACTGATGCCATGTGGAGTCATATACGGGTATCTCATACTTAGGAGTAGTCTTTGTTTTCTGTCTGCATTGAATGCCAATTTAACATTAATGTATATACAGTGGTAAATTTAATTTGTTCAGTAACAGTACATTACACCATGTTTGTGCTATGTTACATTTCCATATCTATTGCTTTTTCACATAAGTTCACACCTTCTGGCAATATTTGTACACAGTAACTGATAATTGCACATGTCTCTACACGTAGTTCGATCCATGCTGAAACACCATTGTATCTTTGACATGCAACCATTCACTGTCTTAGCACTGATGTGCTACAATGAAGGTCACAGGAGTGTCCTCTGCTCAGTAATGAGCAGGGTGCATGACATACACCTGCGGTTGTTTATTCCACATTGGCATATTGGCTTGACAGTTTATGTGTATGTGACTGAAATTCTTAGCTTGCTTACCTCTGCATGCTGATGTTACATGATTGCATATTACTGTGTGTGTGTGTGTGTGTGTGTGTGTGTGTGTGTGTGTGTGTGTGTGTGTGTGTGTGTGTGTGTGTGTATGTGTGTGTGTGTGTGTGTGTGTGTGTGAGTTATGCATGCCCATTTTGGTGAACGTCATCATTGCAGTCTGCCCATGTGACATACATTCACTTAAACGTATTTTGGGTTGGCTTCAGCAGTACCCTGTGTGGTGTACCCCTGCATTTACAATGTGTAACCTCACCTTGTTGTCCTGCTTTATCATTGTCTTCCCTGATGTGAGCCCAAGTTGTCCACCTCGTTTCCACCTTCATAGTTTCATAATACATTTTACAGATGTGTTTCTTTTTGTTCCAGGTATTGACCATTCTCATGTATTATTGTGTTGTCATGGTCAACATGTGCCAAATGTATTGCCATTTTACAGATGCAGGACATCTGCACACCAGTCACTGGTTACTGCTTGCAGTACATGCTTGTTCTCATTATAATTGTGTATTAACCACTAAACGTTGAAATTCATGTGCACAACCTGATAATTTTTCGGTGTATTGTTAGATTTGTGCAAATATTCTTACATGTCATTGGTGTGTTTGTGTGTGTGTGTGTGTGTGTGTGTGTGTGTGTGTGTGTGTGTGTGTGTGTGTATGTGTATTACCAAAGCTTTCAGGTACATTCCATTTAGGCCACTGACATTCATACGTAGGATCATAGTATCATAGGAAGTTACTAGGCTATTGGCGCTGAGGCCTTTATAAGCCTAGCCAAGAGTTTAGCCATTGTTTAGACAAGTCAGCACCCAAAGCTCCTGTCCAGCAGGGACACATGTGCAGTGGTGTATTTACATATTAAATTGTCATCTGCAACTTTGCCTCTGATAATGAACCAGATACCATGAACTTTAGAGAATCTGGTCGTTGGTCTTCTCCTTCTCTTACATGGGTGTTTAAAAATGAGCAACTAAACTGATGGCATTTATTTCTTTTGACTCATAAGACTCTTGTGGGAATCTTTATTCCATGTCAAGGGACCTGGATTTATAGGAATATGATGAGAGGATTGGCTACATCATTTTATCCAAGACAGGACTCAGTTTAATAAGTCTGCTTCTAATAATAACTTAATTTCCCTTATCTCAAAAAAGGAATTTATTTATTTATTCTTTGTTGACCAAGATAGTCCCACTGGGGTAGTGGGCTCTTTTTATGGGATACCCAAGGTGGCATTTGTAATACTAGAGGAAATTTGGCCAGGCCATCAGGAAACATCCCTTAATTTTTTGTCAGGGGCTGTGGGTCTTTTGCATCCACCTTAGCTACCACCAACTCAAGCAAATGGGACCTTGGTTTAACATCTTGGCTTAAGGACATCTTCCCTAGATATTTACAGGAGAGGCCTTGTGATGATTAATTGGCCACTGGGTGATTTCTGGACAGTAATCACTTAGAAAATTTGAAATAATGCCAGTATAAATGGACATTCATTTATATTCTTCAATCTGGTTTCTGTAATTACTAAGATAGTCAATTTAATCTGTATTATCAATGTCATTAATAATGTGAAATGTATGTTAATGTTTCTGATATTAATGAGGTCAAACTTAATTCCCCTAAAGTTAAGAGATATGGTTATGATAGTGGAGCAATTACTGTCAGCACCATCATTAGTGAAGTACAATGACATGGAAAGAAAAATATGAGAGTTTGGTTAACATCCCTAACTTAGATTATCTTTGTCATGGAGAAAAAATGTTAATGAAATAAGCTACTCAAGTGCATAGAGTTGGATCCCAGGCACAGGGAGATAAAGTCCTGACTGCGATCCAGAGGACACAAGTTTGATTGGCCTTTGGGTGCTGGGGAGCTGGATGGGGGTGGGCTTGAAATGCTTACATCAGCTGTGTCATTCCTGGTGATATACAGGGGAGAGGAACACTGTCATATACATAACCTCAGCATCTCTAGTCGGGGCCGGGGACATGTGGGGGAGGGTTTGTTTATAAGAAGTACAATCAAATGACTGAGTCACATTCAGGAGTCCGGACAATATGCCACAGTGCCCATTATGTGACTACACCTTGGACAATATATGCATCTGTATGGAGACAGATTAGGCTATAAGTGAAAAACACTCACTCTGCAGCAGTATCTCACTACCCCAGTTTGTTTTAATCTTCTCACTGACCATGAACACAGTTGGAATATGCCTGGGGGATGACAGACAGTTCATGCACTTTTCCTAAATGAGTCAGGAGTGGCATGTTAAAGTGGCATGTTTTTTAATGTAACCATTCTTGCAGTATGATATCTAATGTAGTATATAGAAAGGCTTATAATGATTAATGGACTATAATGATTAGATGTTGATTGTCTGAAGTGCAATTACACTAGGAATACAAAATTTACATTTATTTGTTACTGACTGAGAGAAGAATTGTAGCTCCCAGTGGGTGATAAGTGACCATGAGAATTGTTGTCATGCAGGTCTGGTTGTAGATGAAACAGCAGGAAGTAAATCTAGTGGAACTAAACTACATTGTTATGCTGAAGGTACACCACATTTAATTTAATTAATTCATGGATGCGTATGGTCACATATTTTTTCTTTATCAATTACTCTGGTATCCAAGAAGGGAAAAGTACTTTGCCACCTAGATGTATCTGTTTTAACTTGTTTGGTGAATAGTTTCAACTCTATTTCTTCCAGAAAAAAATAAAACTTTTTAACTGAGAAATCCAATGATCTAGATAAAACATTTTTGATTTTGAAACCCTGTATATTCAAAGACCTAGGGCAGGATTCACAAAGGCTTGCACGGAGTGTAAGAGATGTGTAACACTCCATGCAAGCCTCGCGATCCAGGAACAGCCCCAAACTCTGTGTAAGAGACCAGCTAAAACGTCTCTTACACGGACTGGGCGTGGACATGCTGAATACCTTACTTGCAGCCGAAATGTATGCAAATGAGGTATATTAGTGATCCACGAAGCAGAAACCAGCCTGTGTAAGAGACGTTTTAGCTGCAGAAATGTACTCAGTTGACAACTGAGTACGTTTCTGCAAACTGCACAATGGAGCCATGTCAGCTCCAAATAAAGGGTGCATATGTGTCAGGCAGCATGCCAATGGCCAAATATGTGGCCATTGGCAAGGTAACTCGATGCAAAATAATAAAAATATAATTTTCTTTTTTTCGGCGATCACCGATTTTAAACCCAGTGCAGCCCCGTGCAAACGGGCTGCACTGTATAAAACATAAAAATGAAGGTTATAAACCCACAAATGTGGGTTTTATGCAATACATGGATTTACAATGCAGGGACCAGCAGACAAAAAAAAAACATGGCCACCGTGTAGTGGTTGCTAAGGGGGGAAGCTGAGTCTAAGACATGTAACTAAGCATTAGTAGGCAATCTAATGCAAATGAGTGTTAGGATACTGAATCCCACTGTCACATAGCAAATGAGCACATTCTGAGTAGTGTAAGAGTTACAGAAGGGGGAGGAACAGAGTAGGAGATAGGTGACATCACAGGGGGGAATGGCAGAAAGAAATGCAGTTCATTGGAGGTCAGAGTTACATGACAGATGTCAGACACATATCATGGAAAGAGGAGTGCCACAACATAAGCATGGGAAAGTCAAGAAATGGAAGGTGTACACTGTTGCCTACACCAAAGTTTCTTGCCGGGCGTGCATGCGCACGTGTGCACGCCATGAAGCGTGAGTAAGACAGTGTGTGCGCGTGTAAGGCAGGCTGAGCATGTGGGAGCGTGTTGGTAGCTGTTTAACACTGTTTGCGTGGGTGTGCGTGTGTTTTAACCCAAATAAGATGATTCTGAACTGTGTAAGCATGTGTGCGCGCGTGTAAGCCACTGTGAGCGTGTTTCTGCTGGTGTACACGCTGCTCCCCCCTGAGGAAACAGAAAGGAAAAAGGAAGCAACAGAATTAGTAGGAAGCTATCAGGGAATACTGCTGGAGCTAGCAGGTGAAAACAATTAGAAGCAGGCAATTACACAGGCAGAATAGTAGCTCAGCCCAACACTTAAAAGTCTGCAAACAGCAGTGCAAGATGTTTCTCTCAAGAGACACTGCAAGACAGGAGTAAGCTATTAGAAGTGAAAACTGAAAAAGCTGAACTCAGAGCAGAAATGTTAGGGGCTGCCATAGCTGTCATAATGAGACATAGGCGACTTGCTGAGGGTGGTGACAATACAGATGGTGCTAGACAACCCACAGTGAGGAGACGGAGAAGAGTGTACAGGCCCAGGGTCACCTACCACGGGTTACATGAGCTGGAGATAGTAGAGCGCTATAGAGTGGACAGAGAGCTCCTGCAGCAAATAGTTGAGCTGTGCAGGCCACGCCTCACACACAGAACCAACAGAGGGGAACCCATCCCAGTGAAAACCAAGGTATGTGTTGGCCTAAGAATACTAGCAACAGGTACCTTCCAGTGACCAACTGGTGATATGATGGGGATATCACAGGCATCAGCCTCCAGGGTACTGCACCAGTTCCTGGATGCCATTTCAGCACATGTCGGTGATCATGTATATTTCCCCAATGCCTGTGAGGTATTGGCCAGCAATATGCGTCTCTTCCAGCAAATAGCGGAATACCCTGAGGTAGTGGGTGCAATAGACTGCATGCACATATGCATCAAAGCACCAGCCGGTGAGCGGGGTAGGGTCTACATTAACCGCAAGGGCTTCCTCTCCATCAACTGCCAGGTCATGTGTGATGCCCAGGGCATAATAATGAATGTGTGTGCTGGCTGCCCTGGGAGTTACCATGATTCCCACATCTGGCATTTGACGCAGCTGTACCGGATATTTGCCAATGGGGACATCCCATACGAACACCTAGTGGGGGATGCAGGTTATGCACTGGGGCTGTGGCTGATGACACCCATCAGAAATGCACACACACCTGAACAGGAACGCCATAATGAGGCACACGTACAAACATGTAATGTAATAGAGCGTGTGTTCGGGCTGCTCAAGTCACGGTTCCGGTGTCTGGACACATCTGGTGGAGCCTTGCAGTACACACCAGCTACATGTACCCAAATTGTCATGGTATGTGCTATGCTACATAATATGATCCTGCGAAAACAGCTGCAGCAGGACCAGCATAGGGCTGGGCCAAACAGCCCCCCACCATTGCCAAGGCCATCACAGGCAGAGCGTGACTCAGAGGAGGAACAACCTGAGCCTGCCCCAGTGGGCAGAAGGAGGTGTGCCCAGTATGCCCTGGCCTTGGCAAAGAGGCAACGCATAGCACATACACTGGCTCAGTAGGAACCCTGGGAATGATACCCCCTCTGACTCACTCAAATAATAACATGGATGCCTAGAATGACATGACCTGCTCACAAACATGTTCAGGGAAGTGTAATATGCGCATCCGACAGAGGCAGCCCTGCAGCACCACCTGAGGCACCAACACAGTAGGAGAAAAGTGTCCAGAATCCATAAACAAAGATGCTCATGAACAACGTACCACTCCCACAAGAGGGGTAAGCATACTGGATGTGATAATGAGCAACATGGGTACTGGATGGCAAGATGAGAACTTCACTGGTAAGAACAGACCATAGAGTAATCACACTAGATATACACATCCCGACCTCAGTCCCTGGCCAGAATACCACAGTGAAAAACATGTGTAAAGCATAGGTTGCACCCCTCCAGACCAATGTGGAATCCACGAAAGGCCTGTGCAAGTGCAGAATATGGGACACACCGCAGAACATGCTATACAGGAATTCCATGAACACAGCCAGGAATGCTCGGAGTATGCAATCACAAATAACAAAAAGACACAATGCCATACATGCAGGCATCTGGCATGCTGGACTCCAGCCATTACCAAACCATGCAAGAGAATGAGGAAGCTACCACATGATAGAGCAAACATAAAAAGGGAAGTAATCACTGATCAGTAGTATGGCAATAACATATGTCCACACATACAATCCACTAAGGCCAGCCACAACATGTAGAATCTGTGAATCCAGAGGCAATGTGACACCTGTCCCAAGTACACAGACAACCACAACTCCCCCCAATAAATACAAATATATATGAGAGATGCAACCATGTATCCAAACCAGAGGCTGAGCTCCCCCAACCCAGTACTGTCAAAACTAGTCAGGACGAGAAGGTAACCACATACACCACAAACCCAGTCCCACATAGACCTACCACAACTGTAAACCAAACACATAAACACACAAAAACATTCCCGGAGGCCCAATTACAAACACACCACACCAACAGAAGCCTCCAAAGCAGATCACAAGCAACCACAACCTCCAAACATAGCACATGCAACACATAGTACACAAAGCTGGTGTGCCAAACAGTCACAGGCCAGAAGGAGAAACAACATGCCTGATGCGGTTGTAATAGGTGCCTGCATAGGCAGACACACTGCTCTCCCACTCACCAGACTGAACAAGGGAAAGGGTACAGTAAGCTGCCTGTAGGCTGCCACAATATGCCACATAACACAAGTACGCAGGTCACCCCAAAGCAAGCAGAAATATGATGCACTCAATGTCCATGCTGGTGTGAATGACCTGAGATGTACCTCCCTGGGCTACATGAAAAGAGACATGGATGAGCTCTCTGAGTATGTACCCCAGGCCGATATGACACTGGCCGTGTGCAGCATCCAACCCTCACCAAGAATGATGCCACAGTACAAACACAGAATGATCATGTTTAACAGGTGGCACAGTTACAGCTGTCAGTCCAAGAGGGTCTAATGTCTGTCTGCATGAGATGTCAAGCATGACAAGCCATGCTGCTGTTCCAGGGATGGCATGCACCTGTTACCCCTGTGCGTCTGGATACTGGATAAGGCCTTTGCCACCCCCATAGAGCCATATGTAGGCAAGGCCAAAAAGACTACCCACCACCCTATAAAACATAAGTGGTAAGAAACATAAAGGTAATGCTGACCAATGCCAGATATGTAAACTGCAATATGCATGCCCCTGAGGCACTTCCCAGTATGGAGAACACCGATGTCTGTGCAGTTACAGACGCCTGCTGCAAGCCTAGTGATAGCATACCAGCACTACCAGGTCATACCACATATCATGCGTTATGGCCCCAACACCTGGACCAAAACATCAAAGGAGGGGGAGTATCCATATGCAGCACAGACACTCATACGGCCAGGTAACTGACAATGCAGAAAGCAGCGGAGACCACCCATGTGCACCTAAGTGTAGTCAAACCTGCTGTACAGTCTGTAGCATGCGACAGACCACACTCTCACACACAAGACCTCCACCCAGATATCCTGAAGACACTGGACAGTATGAATGTCCCACCAAATACCAGACAAGGTACACACATATTACCACATAGGTTGCAAACCATTATGTATGCAAGGAGTAATCAGGGACCTAGGGACACAGGTTGACAGTACTCTGTCATGTGACACTCACAATGCCAATGTGGCTAGGAAGATTGTCGATACTGGACACCGTATCATGAAAGGATTCACATCTACATCAACAGAGGTCACTGTGCCGCTGTACTGTACCCTTAGCAGACCCATAATCTAGTACAATGACTCATATGGGATGTACCGTACGTGACACCTGCAACGGTTCGGAATACCTCATAGTCACCCCACCAAAAGGATAAAGGGTGTGAAATATATGTCATATGCTGCCTGGGTGTAGACACCCCAGCTGAATGCAGCCACAGACTGCCCACACAGAGGCATTCTATGTCTGTTGTACAAGGCCATGTCCAACACAGGAGTAATAAACATGCTCCACCACAGGAAATCAAAGCCATTGGAGCTGTGAGAGTGACAGATGTCAGCCCCAACACATAATGAAATAGGATGTGCTGGAGGGACAGATACATAACCCAGAGGCTCCCCACACTGTGAAACAGGATCCCAATCCATGTTAGGCAGAGCCCCTCACTGACACCCCTCAACAGGAATATCGCCAAGTGGACGGATGATCGTACATGTATACTGGGGGTCTTTACTGTGTCATGACCAGACAGAGGCACAGTAAAGACATTCATAAATGGCCATAATAGTCACATAGCAAGGGGTGGCAAAAGACACACACACTCTGGCTAGGCTTACTAATGCCCTAGGGTGGATAGCCTAGTATGAACCCATGAACCTATGAAGATACAAATTGTACAGGGCACTAAGGATAATCACAAGGCTTACTAAACTGATGGTAGGAACCATGTTGGGCATCCACAGATATGCTCCGAATCACACGGATATTACAAACAACATACCAAACACACACACATATTGCTAACATACAACCTGACAGGTGCAGTGCAACCCCCACCCCCCAGAATGCAAAATATCTATCCCAGCAGACTGCTGGTCCCCTGACACTGCAGATGCTGAGGTAACAGCCATTATCTGCAAAGCAAAACACACAGCAGCAAAGGTATGTGATGGTGTCCTGGGTTGAGGCCAACACGGACTCCAAGAATAATGGAATGCAAAATCACACTACTGCCCAATGTCAGCCCTACCACAGGATATGTACCCAAAGAGCAGAGTACAACAGTAGTGGTCCTTCACAACAAAGGTGTTGCCTGAATGGATACTGCAAACTATCACCCCAGGATCCTGATAAGTTTGGTCTGCACAGCTATGGAAAGGATCAGTATGTACCGCAGACATAAAGCTATTGTGGACCTACTGATACTGGACCCTACACAGTGTGGCTGTCGTAACTGCAGATCCTGCCCCTAAACATGTGTGACCCATTTGAAGCAGTCAATAAGGTCATTGATGAGGGCAATGTGGTCCACACAGCGTAGCTGGACCGTGCATATGCTTCTAGACGATGCCCTACGAGTTCAGTATGGATATGTTCACCAGCTGAAATATATACTCCTATGTCAGTAGAGGGGTTGCAAACCAGACCAAGGACAGAACTGACATGGTCAGACATGCTGCATCCATGTCAGACTACAAAGCAGATATGTGTGGGATCCCACAAGGCCTGGTCCTGCCCCTCCCGTTCTGTATATATGTCCCATAGGTATAGACCAACATGGAAGGACAGTGACTGAACATGTATGCAGAGGAGTACAAACAGCCCACCATATCTGACCCCCAGCTGACACAAGCATCCCACAAAAGGGCCACCTAGAAACAGACAACTGGTGCCATAGGCAAATCAGCAAGCTAATTGCAGAACCGTGTATAGACAACCACTGTGGATATACAGTAAGGGCCCACAAAGTACCACACAGGTGTTAACCCATAATGTACCTAACATGTACTGAGAGACCTGGGGACAAAAGGAGATAGATACCCTGCACTGGACAAACATGTGGCTGTAGTGTTTGCACAAACATACTATATACCCACCCAATCATGAAGGTTGTCAGATGTAGATAAGGGGAGGTCACTGTGGCTCTGCAGTCGTCCTTCATCAGTGTCACAATTGACTACAATAGCCCCTGTGGGATATACCTCAGCAGACACCTCCATCAACTGTAAGGTCCACGACAATACCCCACCAGAAGTAGCAAAGAGCATGAACAGATGCCATGTGTTGCCTGAGTAAACAAACTGCAGCCCCACACACTGCCATACTGACCAGCTACAGGCAAGCTGTGCCTGATGTATGAAGCCATGTCCAACCTGGAATCACTGAACATGCTGCACCTTGTACAATCTGAATGGCAGTGAGCTATGCACATGACAGACCTGAACCCCAGCACTGACATACATAGGGCAAGCTGTACAGAATGAACAATAACACAGAAGGCACCCACACTCTTCAGTAAACTCCCGGTACAGGTCAGCCAGAGAGTCATCTATCGACACCCCTTAAGAGGAATCCTGATGTGTGGATGTGAGATGGTAGGCTAACCCTGGGTATCACTGTTATGTCAGAGGTAGACGGAGGCACAGTATACTAACCATGACATATGTCATGGCAAACTCCAGTTACAATGTGTGTCGAAGGACAAACACACCCTGTGACTAGCATCAGAAATGGCCTAGGGAACATCGCTAGTGTTTGCCAATGTCCACCCATGTTGTGGAATACACTACCAATGTTGGACGAGCCTGGTGTAGGTAGTCCATATCTGAACATAATGCAACATGGCCATATGTGCACAACTGGCCCCTACACTCTGTTGTGCTCACTATGAAGATGTCAAGCAGGGATAGGGCTAAAGCCCAGGATACTGTCCACCACAGTGAAAGTACTGAACCAGTACACTACACGGTACTACAGTGTTAGGTCAGTATGAAAGTATGTTGACAACTGTCTGCAAAGTATCCCATGCAATCCCTGCAGGCACAGTATAATCCCTGTTGTGGCAGACACGAAGCAGTTGGCCAGTTAGTACACAACATGACACCCAACACACAACCATAAACGTGACATATTGTTGAACTGCACACATGCCCAAATATGTGGAGGACTTCAGAGTGCAACATATGGAAAGCTCACACTGGGCATGCTCGCACACTTTGATAAATGAGGCATATGTAGGACAACATGCCATGGAAAGGCTGAACTGGGCATGCTCACACACTTAGGCCATATCTCCGTTTAGCAGTTGGCCACACATATCTGGTATTTGTACGTGTCATTCCAGGAACCAACCACAACACATCAATCTGCCCAGTGCACACAGTAAATGACTACAGAGACATAAGTGATATAGTGGATCGCCGTCATATGCAAACATCTTCCACAGATACACAGGTTGGGCATAGGAACAGGGAATGCAATGGCAATAAAGACCTGCAAACAGTAGAACAGCACAACAAATATTGTGCATCTGACAATTGAACATATGGGTGTAGAGGTCAATACTAGGCTTGTTGCCCTAGGGAATGACAGCTCAGCCAGAGTGTGCTTGGCATCTGCATCCCCAGTACAGTAGGCTGCTGTGCCACTGTAAGGTAGGTCACATAAGGCAACGTGTTGGGCTAGTGAGCTGTGCCTCTGTCAAGCAGGGGCACAGTGGAGTTCCCAGGGTTTGAATGTGCTAAGCCACAGCCATGTTGTCGGTGTGTGCTGGAAGAGGGCTGCTGAGGATATTCAAAAGTATGTGGCCATCAATAACAGACTGAGGGGAGCCCTATCCGCATTCTCTGGACAATTCCACTGTCAACACTGTGTTGTGATGATCATGTGTGACTGAAGTGCCGTGCCGGAACTGTTCACAGATGTCCTCCCTCTGTGGGCTACAGCTCTGCAATGTATTAGCTCACTCTGTCTGTTGTATGGCTCATATATGGCTGGTGTACACCTGACAGGTGTCTTGTTGTGGAACAGTCATGGGTATATGTGGGATAGCTTGATCAATGCAAACCATACACATGCTCATAGAATGCAAATGTCAAGGATTATGCTGAATGGCCAGTAAACTCCCCCAGCATGGGTCCTCTGAAGTCGTCCACCCCAGTCTTCACAAGTGTAGAATCTGCATGTGCTAAATACAGTTTGTGTGCAGTGACATCCTTGCCTGGGGGTGGAGATGGATGTCCAGGGAAAGGTGGGTATGGTCAGATATCAACAATGGTGGTCTACCTCTGGCGTGGAACAGTGAGTACCCATGTTGCAGATGGACAGGTGCAATATGTATTCCCCCATGTGGCTGTGGTGTGTGG
This sequence comes from Protopterus annectens, assembly GCF_019279795.1. NCBI lineage: Eukaryota > Metazoa > Chordata > Ceratodontiformes > Protopteridae > Protopterus > Protopterus annectens. The sequence continues at coordinate 199,658,212 of NC_056748.1, read as the reverse complement.
TTCTGCCATAGCACATGGACCCACAAATTGTAGTGGCTGTAGGGTAAAGTGGTAGAGGCCTGTGTAGTTCTCACACACAATATGCCTGTACCTGATTTAACAACTGGAATGGTGTATGTGAACACATGCATATCCCGGCACTGTTCCCAGGGAAGCTAAGTGTGTGTCCTGGATGTGGGTGTGGTGATCTGGACTGGTTGTGTTGTGTGTTACAGGTCCTGTGGTCACAAAGCATGGTATAGAACATAACCTGCCAGTGCGATGTGCATATCTGACCCTGACGTAGGTGGCTGCAAATGCATATATATGCTATCCCCCACCTGACAGGTAGTACTACATGTATATACCTCTGTAGGAATAAAGATGTCGGCACCCTATAAATACTGCAGGTGCGGAACAGATGCGCAGTAATCCGTATAGTGCGCTTTGCTAATGCATTTCCCTCAAGTGTCATAATATAGTTAGGTAGGGGTTTGAATCCTGCAAATGCTCAGTGTGTGTGTGTGTAGGTGGGTGAGTGGGGTTTGTGTGTATGAAAGTCTGTGTGAGGGAAATGTCCCTTTTGGCAACTGGGAAAACACACTACCTGATGCGCATTCCCCTTTCTAGACACTGATGATGTCAGCACCCTATAAGTACAGCAGGAGAAGGGAAACCTCCCAGTAATGCAAATAGCGCGCTCTGCTAATGCGTCTCTCTCAAGTGCCATAATATAGTTAGGTAGGGGTTTGAATCCTGCAAATGCTCAGTGTGTGTGGAGGGGGTTAGTGTGTGTGCAAGTCTGTATGAAAGAAATATCCCTTTTGGCAACTAGGAGAACACACTACAGGATGCACATTCCCCCTTCTAAACACTAATGATGTCAGCACCCTATAAGTAAAGCAGGGGAAGGGAAACCTCCCAGTAATGCGAATAGCGCGCTACGCTAATGCGTCTCTCTCGAGTGCCATAATATAGTTAGGTAGGGGTTTGAATCCTGCAAATGCTCAGTGTGTGTGGAGGGGGTTAGTGTGTGTGCAAGTCTGTATGACAGAAATATCCCTTTTGGCAACTAGGAGAACACACTACAGGATGCACATTCCCCTTTCTAAACACTAATGATGTCAGCACCCTATAAGTACAGCAGGGGAAGGAAAACCTCCCAGTAATGCGAATAGCACGCTCTGCTAATGCGTCTCTCTCGAGTGTCATAATATAGTTAGGTAGGAGTTTGAAACCTGCAGATGGCATGTGTGTGTGTGTTTGGATGTGGGGAGTTTGTGTGTGTGCAATTATGTATGACAAACATGTCAGTTTTGGCAATCAGGAGATCACACTACCTGATGCACATTACCCTTTCAAAACATTGATGATGACAGCACCCTATGAGTACAGCCAGAGAAGAGGGACCGTCTAGTAATCCAAATAGTGCACTTCGCTAATGCATCTCTCTCATGTGTCGTGACCTAGTTAGGTAGGGGTATGAATCCTGCAAATGGCAAGTGTGTGTGTGCGTGTGGGGGTAGTAGGGTGTGTGTAAATGCAAGTGTGTGAGAACACATCCTTTTGGCAAATACTACAATACACCAGATGCTGCATATTCCCCCAGTAAACACAGGGGATGTCACCACACTATCAGCACAGCCAAACAGGGCTAGTTGGCCAATAATGCCAATAGTACGCTCTGCTAATGTGTCTATTACCATTGTCAGAGTACAGATAGGTATGTTCTGGTAAGCCACAACTGCCACGTGTGGTTGTGTCACACATTATGGCCCTGTGTGGGTCTTTCGGCAAAACAATGCATGCCATTGCCTAAACCAGCAATGGCATTGCACACATGATGTATGTGTGTGACACATACACATTAATACCTGTGACCTGCAGTAGTTACCATGTCTGACACATGCCTCGAGTGGATAAATGGTATTTGCAATGCATAACAATATGACTGTGTCTTACTGTGCAGGGGCCGCACGCGGTATGTGTCTATACAGTGTGGGTGTATATGGTAAAATACCTACAGCAGGGGATACACTTCTGGTCTGGGCCATATAGTCTACATGTAGTCGATGTACAGGTGCTGCATGTTCCCACCTGTTGTGGGTGTAGTAACATGTCATTCCACTGCAATGCAGTGACCACATGCTGGGAACCCTTCAACTAGTGTGTTGTAGCTACAGTAATGCTCACGCACAATGTTCTGCTGGATGCAGTCCAGCCATATGAAGACGGTTCTTGAGACTGTCATATTGCCAGTGTTGTTATGGAGGATAGGTGGTCTTCCTGTGTATGTGAGGGTTGTGTGTGCCAGGCTATGAACCAGACAGCAGTCCAACACACTGTTAGCTGCACATGAATAGGCCCTGATGCTTTGTGCTGTGCCAACAACTTGGAGGTGTGTGTATCTGTGGTGCCTTGGGATACCACCCCCCTGTCCATGTGTGTTACATGTGTAGGGGACAACAGGCATGGTATGAGGCATAACCTGGCAGTGATGGGTTGCACCTGTGAGCCATGACTCAGGAGTGTGGTACTGCACAGACATTGCAGTTCACCATGCCGAGGACAGTGTCCAGTGCATGCATCTTGCGGTGTACACTGCTGGTGTTGTGTAGCAGAACTGTTTGTGTCCTAAACTGTGTGATAGCCGCGGAGGCGGCTATGTCATCCGTGTCCTGCAGCATAAGGCAGTATGTGTGTATCAAGGAGCTTCGCCAATATACATTGGGCCATGGGTGTCATGTGCAAGCTGCCCCTTGCACATCATTGTGGCTCCCCTAGCATGTAAGCACACATTGACAGCCAGCGGATACCCTATGAATGACATTGGAGACTGAGCAGAATGTGGATACACAACGCCCTTCCTACATATAGTGGTAGCATACCTGGTGAGGGTATGTTGGCAACCAGGATCAGGCTCATACTGGCCCGTGCCACATGCTGAGTGATCCCTTCTATGTTCCCTATCATGTAGTCCAGGGAGGTATATCTCAGGTCATCCATAGTGGCATGGTCAATGACTGAGTCATATGTGTCCATTCCTCTGACTGACCTGTATGCATGTGTTTTGTGGTGGACCATAGTGCCCCTGAGGCATATCACTGTGACCTTCACCATATACAGCCTGTTGAGCGGGACCCCACTGCAGCGGCCGAGACAGGTACCTGACACATCTGTAGCAGATGTGTTGTGTAGCCCTACAGGCTGTGAGTGTGTGGCACACGGGATGTGTGTGCCATGTGTGGCATGTGCTCTGTTCAGACGTAACATATGCCTGTGTGCCAGCTGCAGAGGTGTGTGATGCTCAGGCAGGATGCTATTCTGCATCCCCACGTATGCCCCAGTGTGTTCAGCATGCCATCAGTGCGTGTCTATGTCTGACTTGTAGTGTAGTCACTGTAGTATGACATGCCACCTGACAGGGTATGGTATTACTGGATTCAGAGAGCTCAGTCCCCAGATTGGCTATGTGGTGGCATCCCACACATGTGTTGTACATTCCTGGCCAAGGGTGATGGTGGACTGCATACATGTGGCAGCTGTGACATTCCACATGACTCACATAAACCACAACTGGACCATAGAGGTGATTCACAGGTTACCTTTGCACATGCTACCCTAGTAGTGTGATTGTCATGGTGAGTAGCAACACATAGGGCCAATGGGGAACGACATACTGAAGGTGTGTATGTGTGGGTGTACTGCTACTGTTTCATAGCACTGGCATATATGACTGCACATGTGGGTAAATGCCAGGTAAGACATGTGCAATGTGTCACAGGCAACGTACATGCGAACAGGATGGACAGTGACGTTCTGTCATGTGTAAACGTGACATACGTATCGTACACTATGCAAATGTCACTAGGGGTCCACAGAAGCACTGTAACTCTGCATTGCAGGTGGAAGCAGTGTTCCAGGGAACCCCAAGTGAACATGCATGCAAACAAAGCTACAGTAAGCAGGGCTGGAAGTAATTCATTGTACAACAGGGAAGGGGTAACACTAACAGTAAGTAACAGTGCAAATATGTAGGCACTATCAACATGTACCCAGGGATGCACAGTGCAGATGCCCATGGTAGAACTGATATTATGTCATACTTAATTGTGATATGGATTACATTGGTACTGCACACATATCAACATGCACAAACATCCACATTGCATAGTTGTTGTGGGCAACCTGACACCATTACTGTACATGTCCATCATTGCATATCACTACTTGCATTAGCTTCCCCCCTGTGCTACTCATGTATGTGGCTATCTGTTGACATCCTTACCACCGGCATGCAATACTGTGCAGCTGTTACACTTTGGTACATACTGTGGGTGCAGATTACAATTCAGGACAGTCATACGGTTACTGCATCAGGCATGCTGGGATGTACACACAGTCATATCAGCACACTGTACTGTTACCAACATGATACTACTAATACACTTCTATGTAGTCACCCTGTGCATCAGCAACATGTTTACCTGTTCCCACAATGATGTTGGAGATTGCAGGAGGTGGCACAGTGTCATCATATGCACAGGGTGTGAATTAGGTATGCCTGAGACCGCCACTGATACCACCAATTGACATGTGTGTGTATGTGTGTTGGTGAGGGACAGCAGTACAGGGTGGGGCACTGTTGGTGCAGTGTGTGCGTGTATGTGTTAGCCCTAGGTGTTGACATTTCGCATGTGTGTATGCACGCACACAGTTCCACCTCATGGCTGCCATATACAGGGGTTTGTGGACAGCCACAGACTGCACCTGGCAGGTCATACAGATCAGTGTCTGTGGGCATGGACATGGTACCTGTGCCTGGCAGGGGTGCTACGGACCGTATCCAGTACTAAGCCAGACTGAGTACTGTCATCAGAAGTGGGAGTGTGTTGACTGGACACAGGTCCCTGTTGGGAATGTCCAGAGCCACATGCACGTGGTCTCCTGGGGCGTTCTGATGACAGCACAGACCCAGCATTGCTGGGGCTGCTGCTGGCACTATGGGGGCATGCGCGGGCCTGTTGTCGTCCGCGCCAACTGCCAGCTGCTGCTGTTGCTGGCATACGGCCACGTCGATGCCGCAACCGCCCACCATTGTCCTGGCTCATGGACATCTGGTTGTGGAACTGCTGTAATATGTCCCCTCAACATCTGTCTATGACATCGGTGAAATTACGGATAGCATCCGCGATGTCACACATACTGTCAGTCATGGCTGTGCGACATGCTCTCAGCTCCCTCAGACCCTGTCTGGTGTACCTTTCCATACGCGACTGTGCCTGCATGACAGCCCGAAACATAGCTGAGGTTGACAGACCTCTTTGGGCACGTCTGCCAGGGGCAGTACTCCCATGGATGCTCCCATGAGGACCCATGGGTGACCGTCTGTGTGGTACCATCGCAGGACCCTGCCCATGGCTGCTGTGTGGGGAAGCATGTGCCACAGATACCACATTACCCTGGTCAATGCTCACTGTATCCTGTCCATCACCTAGGGACAATGGTGACAATGGATGTACTGGCAGGATGACTGTGCACAATGATGGGGTTGACAGCTGTGTACTGTCAATTGGCTGACCAATGGCGGACCCTGACACACCTTCCTTTACCATTACACAGATATCATCATTACCAGTACCTGTGGCACCAGATTCAGGTTCCCTGCTGCAGGACACCAGAGCAGCACCAGAACCTGTGGTAGGAAGACAGGAAACACAGTTTACAGTGTCCACACATTGTTACCAGTGATGCAGTTATGCACACATGCACACATGCACACATGGACACATGCGCACATGCACACATGGGCACAGGCACACATGCAGACATGCACATGTGGACACATGCACACATGCACACATGCACACAGGCACACATGCACACATGCACACAGGCACACATGCACACATGCACACATGCACACGTGGACACATGTACACATGCACACGTGGACACACACATGCACACGTGGACACAGGCACACATGCACACATGCACACGTGGACACAGGCACACATGCACACATGCACACATGCACACATGGACACAGGCACACATGCACACATGTACACATGCACACATGGACACAGACACACATGAACACATGCACACATGCACACCCCGCAGTATACACACAGAGCACTACTGAGCTACACTAGTGTTACTAGCACAATCAGGACTATTATAGGTATTGTTAAACACACTCACCAGCATGGATGGCCTGCCTTGCTGTAACCCCGGAGGGACCTGCAGAAATGAGGGGATTAATGTCGGTGGGCACAACTGTGCCATTGATACTGCATATGATACAGTGCAGTAGTACACCAGTTGCCTTTCACACGTCAGCTGCTGATAATGCCAATATCACACATGCACATTTACATACTATGTTGACAGCTACATACCACGGACACACCTTACACATGCATAAACTAACAGTGTACAGAACAGTCAAATGTACATATGGCATATTACTTGCACGCTCCATGTCGTGCTGCTGTGTGGATCCAGCCTCCATCATGACGCAGGTGTATTGCTGCTGTTGTTCCGGGGCTGGAGCCACAACACATAGGAGTAGCTCCTCCAGTCTGGTGAGGGGGGGATGTGTGGCCATCCCACCCCCTGTGGCGACCTGTTGCCTGTGGATATCCGATGCACACTGACGGACATTTCTGATTAAATCACTGCAGTGATGTCGTACCTGCTCATATGTCATATTATGTGTGCCAATGTCATTTACCCTACGGACAAGGTCTTGCCACAGTGCAGCCCTCTTCTGCTGATTCTGGCTGGTGCAGGAAAACAGTATGTCATACTTCCGCACCAGGCTCTGGTGTATCTCCTCATCTTCCGCTGCAGAGTAGGTGGGATTACGCTGACATGCCATCTCCCTGGAAGGGAACACAAACAGGATATCAACAGACTCTGTCAACAATATATGGCACACATACTATACATGATACTCAAGTGTAGTGATATACTACTACTCCCACATGTTGCATGTGTGTGTCTCGTGGTGGATACACAAGTACATGGCCAGATAGTGCTCAGCCAACACCTGTGCAACAATACCTGCCACATTCCAAACACCATAGTAGCATGGCCCATTGGTCAGCACACTGCGACAGGTCCAATGCACAACCTCACTCTGGGGGTTCATACCAAGGTACTGTATGTGGAACGCCATCCACTAGTGTGATGTGGACACAAGTTACTCAGCCTGGATATACATATCCCACCACCACCACCAGCACAGTAGACTACTTTGATATGTATGTGATTAGACAGTTATTCACTTGTTAGGACTGGGATGGTATCCATGCAGCCCACTGGGCCAGTGGAAGCCACAACCCACACTGCTGACCCCTTTGTGAATGCTTACCATGGACATCCCACAGATTGCATGGAACTTGCACACACATGTCTAACCCAGACCCTATGCACAAAGGTTAGGCATCCTGTTCGGTGGACCCCAGCCAGAGGCAGATTGTATAACAATAGCAGGAGGCTACTGCAGGACAGATCAGATTCACATTAAGGGAAGGCATCTCTGGTCAGCACTGGTAATACGCTATGGTCTCTCATAACAACAGCCACAGCCTACTCTGGGAGGGGAATGGCCACAAACACTATAGATAACCACTAGGCCTTCTTCAGTTATGTTACACATATGGACCAAATGCCTCAGATATGCTCAGAGTTAATACACACCTACTTCACATTCACTGAACACACACATATTGGCAACATCCCTGCAGACAGGTTCTGTGCACGTATCCCCCCTCCTTCTACCCCACATGTTGAAATACGTATCACAGCTGTATGTAACCTCCCCATCATCTCACATGTCCAGGTGAGGGCCGACCTCAGCAAAGCAGAACACACAGCATCACTGTGACCTGAAGGATATGTACCTGGACACTAGCATACAGCAACAGTGGTCCCACACCACTAAGGAGGCACCTTTACTGACCCTGGGAACTACCACATCATAAGCATATCCAGCCTGGTCTGCTAAGCTATGGAATTATTCAGTATGGGACGCATATACAGCGATATTGGGTACCTGCAGACACTTGTTCCCGGCCAGTTTGCCTTTGTGTTGGGCTGATCCTGCCTTTTGAACCTGGCTGACCTTTCAAGGCAGTCACTACAGCCATTGCTGAGGGCAACGCACAGACAACTGCTGCCAGGATCATGGCCTAACACTGACTGACATGTAATGTATAGTCATCCCCTTTTGATGGAACTACGTACACACAACATATGACATGGGCATACCAATAGATACAGACCTATGACACATTTGGAGGGTTCACAGTATGCAGACTATTAACTTGCTACTTTACATTACCTGTGTTTGTCGCAGCTGGTTGCATTACCACTGCTTCTGCTTCCTGCTGCTGCTGGCACGGCTTGCTAGTGTCACTGCTGACAGCTTAGAGTCACGGTGTGTAGCGTGTGTTATTTTTTCTCTCACTCTCTGTTTCTGTCTCTGTCTGTCTCTCTCCCTCTGTCTGCTTCCAGACAGTGCAATGAATGTATTGCATGTGTGGAGTTTTAGTACAGGCTGCTTTTGTAGGTATCTGCATAGGTCCATGTGATGGCCTCTGCACCAGTTGTAAGCCAGCATTTGCTAATTGCATGCAGCCAGTTGACCACTGATTGCAGTTCTCACTGTGATTTCAGGACAGTGCTATAAAAGGGTATGTGAGATAGGCGTTGCCCTTTCAGATTGTGAGGGCGGGGACCATGCTGGTATGCTGTGGAGACTGTTCTGTGAGTGTAAAGGTTAGTATCTCTCTCATTATTCAGGCTGTGTTGTAGATTCACATTTCTCCATTCCTCTCTCCTGTTCCCTGTAGTAGGTGTGTATGCACAATGGCACCTACAACTTTATATATATATATATATATATATATATATATATATATATATATATATATATATATGTAAATATACATACATTTATATATGTACATTAACTGACATTATTACCTACTAGCTACCAACTAGCATGGCTGTTTCTGTTCACACACTACTATTATGGGAATCCACTAGTTTTTACACTACTTCTAAATGACATGCTTTGTGTACTACACATCCTATATTCCCTTTACATTCATTCCTACTATTACATGATATATTTATTTTAGCACAATGTTCTTGTATAAGAATCATGGCTTAGTGGTAGGTCATACAAACTACTGTTTCCAAGGTCCTGGGTTCGGGACTAACAGTGGGATTTTATTTTGCTTTTGAACTGACTACAGGACCTGTCAATCAGAGTGACTAAGGCACTTTTAAGCAGTTGTAACCGGGTTAGCGCTGGTTTGCGCAGAGCTCACGCATGCGCACTGGCGTTCAGCTCCGCGCACACCCGCTTACAACCGCTTAACGGTGCTTACTCTGGCGCACACCCACGCTATTTTCTTTGAAAGAAATGAAAATGGGGAGACAGGAAAGTGGTGAAAAAGGGGTCACAAAGAGGGTAAGACAGTAGGGAAACAAGCTTGGGATTTGCAGGTGGGATGTAGGTAAGACCCATAGCTGCCCATTTCTTCATCAGCAACAGCTGTGCATATGTATGTAATTTGGTGTGACATTTGAAACCTTCCACCCCTGAGAGTGGTGTCAGGACAACAATAATACTTGTTGTACAGCCAATTGTAATTGATAGTTTCCATGTCCAGCAGACATGTGTGCGGAATGGGCAGCTATGTATGGGGCGTAATTTTTTTTGTGGGTACAGAGTGCCTTTTTTTTGTCAGGTGAGAGTGGTATGTCAGGTGAAGGAAGTCGGTATAGCTGGGGAGGTAGGTTGGGTAGGTCAACAGACAAGACAAACAAGACGCATACAGGGGCGGTGTATGGCACATGTGGGGGGGGTTACACAATTGACGGGGATGGAGGTTTGGATATCCAAAGCCCATGAGCCCACAGATGGCAACAGTGGAACTGATATCCCCACCCATGGGCAGTTGCCACTGCTCCTTCACTGCCCAAGACGGGGCTGTGCTGGGGGCTGTGTAGGCCGGGCAACAGGCATGCCCGTGAGCTGTGCCACCTGTGCCTCAAGCTGGCGTAGGGGCTCAAGAACAGAGTCCCGGATCTCCCTACGCACCACAGTCCGGATGCTACGGAGGGTGAGTGGTGGTTCTCCTTTAGCCACGCTTGCAGAGGGGGGACGGGCCCCATCCCCTGCAGCGCTTCAACCCGCAGGTGGCACAGGGCCACCGGAGGAGGGTCCAGACTGGGCACTAGTGCCACGTGCACTCGCCAGCTGAGGTGGGAGAGGTGGGTCCGCTGGAACCCGCCTTCCCTGTCGTTCTATGTTTTGCATTATGTCATGACAGTTTGGGTTAGTAACATACAATACCATTCGCAATTAGTTGTAACAGCATGCATTAGTATTCCCATTAACCAAACACCCAGATATTCACACCATTGAACAGCGAGCATAACACATGCATAATTTGAACAGCAATACACAGTCCAACAACATGCAGGGTTGATTGATGGCAACAGGCCATCAGGTTTGGATGTATGAACAGGGCAGATGCATCAACGGACATGCAAATATTTATGACCCATCAGGACAAATGTCCAGGGGTGTTAATTGTGATTGCACATACCATTTTCACATGGAATGGATTATATGTGGTTATAGGGTGGGGTGAAGAAAATATTATTAACAACTTCGAATACCAATATATATGCTGTACATTTCTAATAGCTACAGATATATACACACTACTGCTTTAACTACAGTTTCCTATATGATACTACTTCACTTTGGTGATAGGACTGTTACTGCTACATCAATATACATTTTATTGTTATTCATACACATTTTCATATCTGGCTTTGTTCAGCTACATCATCCTGCTACATTTGCTTTATATACCTATAGACAACTGTGGATGTTTGATATTACAGACAATCATACTATCTGCATATTGCAGACTGAGAGCAACATATCCAGATTTTGAGATACACATTCCAGCTGCAGCAACACTTTGGACACATTTCGCAGTTTGGTTCTACTTGTCACATTCATTTCATTCTGTACTGACTGCAGTATACTTTATTCAGGGGTTATTACTACTTTATTGATGGACTCATAACTCTTTCTTACACCCTCTCACTTGTTTTCATTTTACTATTCAGGATGGTACTTACTTCTAGGCTTTCTTGACATGCTTTATCTGTAGTTATTACAATCCTTTCCAGCAGTCTCACTTCTGTCATGTTTCAGTATTTCAACAGGGATATATTTCACACATGTGAGTTGCTCATCTTCTGCAGCTGTACTTTTCAGCCTGCTGCAGGTTGTGCACTATGATATTATAGGTGGGGCATCTTTATTTCATACTTTATTTCAGACATTTTCATTTTTCTGTGTGGATTTCAGACTGCAACACACTTTTGTAATCAAGCAATACTTGCAAAAACGTTTACACTGTTACTTGCACATGTTATTACTTAGTGACTACACTGCACTCCTTTGCTAACTGTCATACTTTTATATTTCTTTACAGTTACTGGGTGTGGATTACTGACCTGCCTGGTGGCTCAGCCGCACCAGCCTATCGCCGTAGGCTCTGCGGTTCGCAGAACGGACACCTGCAGCTGTAATATAAATGAAGTCATATTGGAATACACATCTCCATAATATCAGCTAATTTAATTTCTTACATACATAATTAAATGTAACTTACTCAGTAGTGGGGCGTTGGGCATTTGCCGGGCCTCCTGGATCCATAGGTTCAGTTGGTCTTGCTTGCGTCTCTTCAGGTCCGCATGGTGGTGACGGACCTGCTCACCAGTCCTTGGAATCCCTGTGGCACTGGTAAGATCATGAGCCAACCGGTCCCACGCCTCAGCCCTATATGCTCCCCACAGGACTTGGCCCTGCATGAGTTGGGCCTCATGATTGTGGACTAGGAGCCAGATGATGTATCTGGACTCCTCAATGCCCCACCTCTGTGCTCGAAAGCAACTACCCTCACCTACACCTGACATTCTGGCTGCAAGTCAGTTCTACAATTGTTTATGCTGTGTAATCCCGCCTATGGGGCTTATATATGCCGTTTTTCCCGCACGTATCTGTGATTGGCCATTTTGGAATTGTATCCACTTCACAAAACCTGCTTTGTCATGCTCCACTTTCTATTCATTCCTATATATTTGCTATTACTGCATTTCTGAGTACAGCTGTCGTGGCTTAGTGGTTCAGTACCTTGACTATGGTGCATGGTATCCTGGGTTCGAACCTGGTCACTGCTTTTTATATTTTATGACTGTCTAGACAGGCTAGGGGGTGTGTCTGTGTAAAGGCAGTTTTGTTACAGCTTGCTCAACGTTGCCCGTCGGTTAGCTTGTTTGCACGGTGCGCAGCTCCACGCAAACGGGTTACGCTGGTTTACACTTCATTTGGCTGTCAGCACGCATATTACGCTCAGCTCAGCTAGGTTTGGCTGTTAGCACACATATTACGCTCAGCTCAGCTAGGGGCACACAGTTTCAGCATGTTAAACAACTGTTCAGCTACGGGCACTCATTCTGCCCCTGTTAAACCACTGCTCACCTACAGGCAGATGCACTCACCTTGTTAAACTGTAGCTCAGCTATAGGCACATCTGGCATTGTTTTATTGTTTTGTTACCTCACATTTCTTCAACATAAATGGACTAGTTCATTACATTTTAAATAAAATGTGATTTTATATGTGTACATGTTTGTCAGGGACTTGTTTCGTGCTTATTTTGCTAAAAATAAAAGTTGGTGTTGTGGGGGCTCGAACCATGAGTGTCTGCTCTTCAGCCAATGTTTCTACCGCTACGCTATTGCTTCTTGGCTTACTTTGCATATTTAGTTCTTATATGCTTTCCCACTGACTGCTAACTGTAGCTGCGCTACGGGCACGCCCGCGCACACGAGCGCACTCACGGGCAAACATCTTTACAATTTAAAAAAAATATATAACATGTTCATTTATATCTATTATCTTCATAGTCTGTGGGGGCATGTGTTGTGTTGTGTTTATTCACATTTCCGTGGACTCTGTCGTGGGTGTTTACTTTGGGCACTTTTACTCTTCTGGGGGCATATCCGCTTGCAGGGCTCGGCCTATGGACACGCCCCCTACTGTCTTACACGGACCGTGTTAGACTTAGTTGTGATTCAGCATGCTCTCATGAATATGCAGAGCATGCTGACATCACTCCGTTTAACTGCAGCCTCCGTGTTAGAGTTATAACTCTTACACGGAGGCTTTGTGAATCCTGCCCCTAGTATTTCTGTATGTTCATAGTTAACACTTATCATTGAATATATTCCATACTTATACTTGCTTCTATTGCAAATTCCACTAGGTATAAACAGGAAATTGTCTTTAGTCAGAGATGATGTGGAACAGCAAAATCACTGCAAGTAATTACAGATCTCGCCATGTGATACTGCAGGGTACATCTCTTTACATCAGTTCCTGGTCCTATATTTCCATCATTCAGTAATTGTATTGCATGATGTGATTTGCTGTTGGAATTACAGACTCCTCACAAAGCCTAAAAATAAGTTTATAACTTTCCTTATCTTTAACTTCAGGCTTCTGGTAAATAGCCACTTTATGGCTCTCGGTTTCAAAGCCAGCTTTCCACCTGCCATCTTTTGCTCTCTGCTATATATAATCATTTCCACTCTTCCTTTACGGTCTAGAGAACATTAGTGATTTATTGCATTTTCTTATTTCATTTTTAACCATGAAAACCCACATGACACACCTGTCTTTTCAGGGTAACCAGAGATCACAGCCCGGTGAATTGTCTTGCACCAAATCATGTATTTGTAAAAGAGAGACAGTGAAACTCAAACCCAAGACTACAGGGTGAAGCTCATAAACACTTTTTTGTCTAATTTCTCTGTGCTACACTTCCAGACCAACACAGGTCATTGAAGTTAATGTAGGTATCATGAGCTGCAGGGGTCATGGGCATGATTCAGTACTTGACAATGTGGACAATGGATTTGCTTACAGACATTAAGATATGCATGGGTTCATGGTCATTGTTTTGTACAATTAAACACTAGGTAATGATTTGCAAGCAAGCATGGGTTTGTTTTTCCTCTCTAGTAGCAGAGCTGAAGCTGGCAGATGATCTAAAGTAGTGGTCGACATTAAATGTAGATGGGGAGCTATCACTGGACTTTGACCCCATTTCTGTTAATATAGAAATGTGGATGTTTTCAAGAGTCATTAGATCTTTTAGAGCAGAAAGGTTTTTGCTCTGGTATTCTAGCATTGATCAGAGCTATGATAATATTGTGTGTGTGATTTAGTTTTAGATTGAGATGTCTAGGAAACTACGTCAGCCTAAAAAAGATTGAGTTGGAGTATGGGTGTCTTTGCAAATATGCAAAAGTCCTGTGGAGAGAGATGTAGACCATCTCTGTTGCAGCAGGTCAGATTGTCCATCAACATCCTCCATGAAGACATGCACTGGACCCTCCATGAATTATACTAATTACTAAGACAGTTTTTGAATTCAATTATTTTATACTTGATTTTCAACATCAGTCTTGGTTAGGGATGGATACTGCTCAAGACTAGCTGCATTTCATCTTTTGATATATATGGAGAGTGCACAGGCATGTCCCTCTTCATATCAGTCACGACAGAATGTTAATGGTCATGCACTCTCCATGTGCAATGAACAGACTGCATGTATATTTGGGGTTGAGGGATCTATGCTCTTCACTTCTGTGGCATCACAAATTCTGGCACCTGAAAGACAGCTGACTGTCACCCTGCCTTTGCTCAGCCTAGTGCATGGAGCATCATTATGTCCAGTGAATGAGACTCTTCTGTCAGAGATGTTACCATACATATTATTAGCATTCTCAGTCAGCCTTAGGGGATTATGCATACTGTTTTGGGAACCCATACTTGTAGTAGAAATGTAAGTTTGGTAGAGAAAGTAAGATTGTGTTGCTGAGGTCTAGCTAGGTGCAGTGATATGGTTTGGGGCTGGTTTAGGTTGCATTGGGAGGGATTTCCAGAGTATCACAGCATAGGTTGGTTTAGTGTTAGTGAAGTGATGTGGTGGGCTGCATGGTATGGGAATGAGCATGTAGTGACCACTTGCAAGCAAGTTAAATGAGGAATGTGAGAGGTTTGTCTCTAGTTTAAATATTTACCTATATCTCTTGCTTGTGGAATCATTGACTGTCAGCAGTAAGGAGCTGTCACTGTGTATATAAAGCAGGTCCTAAACTGCATCACAGTATCCAAACCTAATAGGCTGGCAACAGAAGTGGTTCAGGCAGACTCATGGTATCTAGTAAACTATTGGGGTTTGCTGTAATTAGCTGCAGCCTGATGTGATGATCTAGATACAGTAAGGATACTTAAATAATTGCTGAATAGTTTGCTGGCAGTGTGAAATGAGACAATGTTGGTTTGATATGTGAAGAAGAAAAAGAATCACAGGCCTAAAGCAGATGCCCTATGCTGACCATCTAAAAAAACTCCAGCTATACACTGTTGCATATCATCTACACAGAGGCGATCTCTGCTTAACATACAAGGCCATGTCAAACCCAGAGCTGTTGGACATGATACACTTAAAGAAATCCCAATCCTTCAGAGACACATGCTCCAGGGATCTAAACCTTGTCATCACAATGAACAAAACATGCTGGAGGGATAGGTTCCTGACCCAGAGATTCCCCAGACTCTGGAATAGACTGTCCATACATGTCAAGCAGAGCGCCTCTTTGGCCCTCTTCTAAATGAACCTTGATGATTGGATGGGAGATAGGAAATTCACCCCGGGGATCATGTCAGTCACCCTGCTAGACGGGTCCAGGGAAGTAAATAATGTGGGAAGAAATAGCCAGGGAATTGTTATGGCTATGTTTGTATAGGCCCTAGGGCCGATAGTCTAGTACCAACCTATGAACCTATAAGATGAAAACTCTACCAGATGAATACACAGATGAACAGTTAAATGTCTGATGTCTAGCAGAGCAGTAAATTGAAAGCTTTTAAATATCCATCATTATGAAATCTAGACAGCATGTTTAGTTCAGTAATGACAAATGGACAATCAGCATTGAAGTAGTCAGTGCAAACAGTGGAAAATGGGAATGAGTTTTGAAGTTATCCATACAATGTTAATGTTTTCACTACAATATAATAGAAATGACACATATTATATGTGTGGATGACAGAAGTGTTAGCCAGTACTACATAGTCAAAAATAAAACAAGTAATTTTAGTGCTGTGTGTACAACAAGATGAGATATGACACATTTACCAGTAAGGGTGCCACCAGCTTGGGAAGGACTACAATATGGCGGACATCATGCAGTTACAGAAATAATGCTTAGCACTGCAGTATTTTCTTAGTTGGTCGTTTTTGTTTTGGTTGTCCCAGCACTACAGTTAGCTTATATTCAGTGACACTTCTCATTCAGTTCACAAGCAAATTGCAAATGTACTAGAAGACAAGTTTAGTTTAAACTTCACTCTCATTCCCATGAGAAACCACTCCCCACAGCATTGAGTCAG
Organism: Protopterus annectens; assembly: GCF_019279795.1. Lineage (NCBI taxonomy): Eukaryota > Metazoa > Chordata > Ceratodontiformes > Protopteridae > Protopterus > Protopterus annectens. The sequence goes on along the minus strand of NC_056748.1, from coordinate 199,641,657 downwards.
CATCACCTGCTATGATTTTCTCTGACCAGTTCTTAGAAGCCCGATCCATAACTACTATGGGCATGCCAGGATATTTCCTTGTTAGTACAAAACACTACCTCACTGACCCCATTACAAACCTATTATTCAAACTTAGATTCCCTACTGGTTATGTTATAGTGGCCAGAAGAACTGCTTTTGTGCTTCCCCTTCACAGTTATGGTCTGACCCATGACCCTAGGAACTACAGCTGAATTAAGCTTGCCATATCATTTGTAAAGTAATGGAACATATAGTTATGAGACTTGCATATTGATAACCACCATATTGGCAGTTTAAAATGCCCTGGAACCAAAGCTATTTTGCCTTGTGAAGTCAAGGCCCTGGCTACATAACTTAGTTGTTTTACATGAGAAAATCATTATGAAACTAGGTAAAGGCAGTTCAGTGCACACTACCAACCTGGACCTGATTAAGGCCTTTAATGTTATTTTTCATTTTGGTGTTTTAGAAAACTTGACAGAGTTGAACATAAACTGCTAATTAATTCATGTAATGACAAATTGACTTACAGACAACAGACACACTGGCGGCATATTTTCTTCTAAAAGAGTTGTTACTAGAAGTGTCTCCCAGATTACAATACTCAGACCAGTGCTCTTTGAGATTTACTGTACTGGTGACAAAACAAATGTCAAAAACCTATGGTTCACTATGTTTACTTATGACTGCATACTTGAGGATATTGTCAGTTTACTGGAAGATTCCCATATACTCACAAAGGGTTTATCCTTCATTAATGCATGGTTCCAAGACTACAGACTAAAGCTAAATGCAAAGAAATGTAATGTTGTTTTGGGAAACAGGGACACCAATGCACCTATCATGTAAATGACAGCCACAAAATTAGATACCATCATCAACAAATGGGTGCATATATTGACAATAAGCTCTATCTGGCAGCCGCATTTTGACTATCATTAAGAAAGCGCTCTACTTATCCCAGTTAATATGCATTTATTTCATGTCAAAAGGAGTTATTATTCATATTTACTACTCCCTTATCAGGTCCATACTCAAATATAATGCTCCCGTTTGTATATTCCTATCAAGACATATCACTCACTAAAAAAAAACTAAAAAAAAAAAAAACAATTTGGGCTGGATTGGTAAAGGGGTTTAGGTTGGATGGATGGGCTGGATTCCTTAAATTTCATGGAATCTGGTGCATTATGCCAATATCAGCAGACAAATTGTGGATAAACATGTATTATGTAAATATGCCACAGTGAACATAGAATATCTTGCTGCATTACAGTGTATCTCAATGGTAACACCTCATTGTATATCAGTCAAAGCTACTCCGTAAGTCATTAAAAATTATCAAAGTGTGATGTACATTAACAAAGTTACAGAAAGAATCTCACAATCTAAGCAGCTTGACATTCATAAATAAAATTTGCAACATAATCTCTCCAGTATGCTTACAGACAACTATAGAATATCTACATATATTATTATTAAACTATGCACTCTATCACTTATGAATACTTATGAATTCTGACGGAATCCGTAAAATTTCTAATAAAAAAAATTAATAAAGTCTAAGAGCAATCATGGCCACAATGACACAGTTAACATTATCTAAGAATGGGTGCAGTCATGTGTGGGGAACACAGGTAATGCACACACTCAAGAAAATAGGGAGATAGAAAAGCAGACATGGGTTATTGGTGAAGAAGAGGGACACACATGAGGCATGTTGGAATAGAAAAATCCGAGAGTCAAAAGAGCATGGGTATTTTTTTGGGTGGGAATAAGCCCCACTTTTTTTATTTTCTAAGAATCGATATAAATGTAAAGATAGAGAAAGAGGAAGAAAAGGTCATCGCAGCAGGTATATTCATACAACAAGTATTACAGCACATGACAGACAAAGGTTGGAAATAAACAGTAAGGACAAGTAAGTTACACAGATGGCACAATGCACAACACAGGCAACGAAAAGCTGCCAAACATGGCGGGGATTCAAACCAACCAAGGTGAAATCACATTATGACATGTTGCAAACTGTGGCAGTCATATGTGGATGTATATTATTTTCTAAGAATCGATATAAATGTAAAGATAGAGAAAGAGGAAGAAAAGGTCATCGCAGCAGGTATATTCATACAACAAGTATTACAGCACATGACAGACAAATGTTGGAAATAAACAGTAAGGACAAGTAAGTTACACAGATGGCACAATGCACAACACAGGCAACGAAAAGCTGCCAAACATGGCGGGGATTCAAACCAACCAAGGTGAAATCACATTATGACATGTTGCAAACTGTGGCAGTCATATGTGGATGTATATAACCAATGGTAGATGTATATTGTGGGGTAACAAATAGGGATCACAGTATACCTTGAATAATTAAACCAACATCCAAGTAGTCAGTCTATCAGCGATGCAAGTGCAAGACAAGCAACATCACAGATGAATAAATGTCGATCTTGAAATGACGGATAATGGCAACAGACAGAACCTCTAACCATGCATGTGAAAGACAAACGACCAAGCACAGTGCCAAAAAACAGTACTAGAGCACAGCAGCAAACTGGCAGCTACCTACACAAGTAGGTGCATACAAGCCATGTAATGGAATGTATATGTCACACACATATGTCATGTCAAGGGCACCACACAGTTGTAGGAATATATACATAACTTGTAGTGGTCTAACTGGAAATGGGAAGAAAACAATGTCAATACACATGCACATACCAATGGCATGTAATATTATACGCTCACAAATCGAACAGGGCTGCTACATAAACAATATCATGTTGCGCATGCGAATTTCAATAGGAAACCATGTAAAGTAGCAAAAACACAGAAAGACATGTTTACAAACAGGAAACTAGTTCTTTGTGATTGCCTGGACAGACACAATGACTACCATGGCTTAATATAAGGCAATGCATAACGTTCTAACACATTCTAAGAAAGTATAGTCAGTGAAGAATACTGTGAAAACCTGTTTTAGGCATACTGGAATAAAGTTTTAGTGGTGATCATCAAGGGTACAGAGACTACATTATAAATAATTTAGTCTGGCAAAGTGTGTGCATTGAAAAGGGCTACACACATAAATTGTAGGAACAAACACAGGGGAAGAGTACAAGTGAAACATGGTAATGTACAGCAGATGAGAGAATGTCAATGTATGTACACCACAAAGACAAGACAATTGTAGTGTAAACAGTAATAACATATCTACATAATACAGTACATACTGCAGTTTGCACCTCTAGTGTGGGTATAGTCATATCATCACACAGTTATTGCATATTATTGACATATCACTGGAGATGATTTGTTGTGATAGAAGCACCCTGATGTCATCACTGGACAGGATATTTATCAAGGACGGTATACACCCTAGGGAGTATGTGCATATGTGAAGATGTGCAAAATGATCTGCTTGAATATGAAGGTAATGTCTATAACGCAACCAAGCAGCACACATAGCAGCAGGCACATGAACAATATCATGGACACACAATCATGGACAATATTATAATAATAACACCACTCATCTGTGTCATTGCCATTAAATATGTTACTGTGAGCTAATATACATGTTCTTCAAAAGTGATATACTTAAATAAATCATCCCTGGAAGATGTGTCGGGAGGTATATGCAAAGGTTTGCATTGTACCCAAGTATTGGTGTGATGTGGGCTGAGAACAACAGGACTGTAATGCCCTTTGATGTGGACATCCTACACATACTCAGGAGTTGTGCTACATACAAGGGATTGGTCATTACTGTGGGCACATGCTGGTGGACATTCCACATACCCTCTATCTGAGTACAGAGTTCACATACCCCTTTGTCTGCTCATAGGGCTGTGCATTCTATATTGTAATTATCTTGTGTATTTGCTGTCATAATGGAACTAATCTCCCTTTGATCCTAGTTCATCTACTGTGTCTCCATGGCTCTGGCAACAATCCTTTGTGTGTGTGAGAATACAGTCTGCATTATACCAATACAAATCTTGGATTTAATGACTGTCCACAATTTGCAGTCCTTCAGAAAGCTGATTAGACAAAGGATGTGTAAGTCCGTCTTGACTTCTGAGACTTAAATAATGAACAGGAAAGGGCCTAGTACAGAATCCTAAAATATGGACCTGGTCACTGGACACTAGACAGAGGTGACATCACGCACTTTAACTTTATCTGTCATGTATGTGATTCATTTGTCTACTCACTTGGTGATGTAGGTGTTTATGCCCACTTGAGACAGTTTCTCTGTAATACCTGAGTGTGGATTTCTGCCAAATGCACTGGCCAGGGCACGTTATCCAGGATGAGAGTATTTTCCTCATGTATGACTTTGGTGGCTTTCTTAAAGATATCAAACAGATGTGAGAGACATGATGTAGCCTTAACAAACCAAGCATGGGTGTGATACACAGTTGGGAGATTACGTGTATCCTTTTTGATAAAGTCCATGATTACTCATTGTCCTACCTCACAGATGAGGAGAGTCAGGCATATGGGTCTATAATGCCATGCATCAGGTGATGTCACCCCACTGGCCAGATGGATGACTGTTGGTCTACACCCTTCTATGAGAACATAGGTTGTCTGGAGGCTGTGTTGAAGTAGGGATCCAACTATGTCTGCTAGGTCAGGTTTTAAGTCACGTTATAGCCAACCTGGGATGTTGTCAGGACTATTGATTCTGTTGTGTTAGCCATAGAGAATTCACGGATGAGCTGCTCTCCTGAGGAGGACAGTGGTGACAGGGGTGTGAAGTGTGAGACAAACTGTCAGCTAGAAGATTGTCTATTTTCTCAGGTTGAGTATGGCTGGTGCCATACGCAAATAGCTTTGTGCTTAGTTGTGTATTCCACCCAGCATGACACATTTATTGAAATACATGAAGTGTGAAAACAACTCTAAATACAGCCTTGGTCATGCATCACATGCCACACACTGATACTGTTCACACATTCATACGAGTGTATCAATGTCAAGTAATTACATCAATTGCACAACAGATGCTTATATGTGTTTCATGGGAAAGCTGCATTTGAGTGGCCTGATGCCATTTAGAACACATTACAAATCAGTTGTTTGTGGCTCGTACAGAACATTTCCTGACACAAATGCTACTAGTCACATTATGATGCTACTGAACACATTAATAATCCTTGTGAATAGCAACACAACTGTGCATATAATGCATTCCACAAGTTTGCAATTGAATCAAAATGTGATACTTCTGTTTGTATCACAGCATTATGACATGTGGATGAAACAAGATATATATGTGCCCATGTAATCAATATGGATATATATATTGATTTCTGTCACATTTAATGACAGTAGATATAGGTAGACACATGCACGCCTACGTCATACTGCGAGTGTCTCTGTGATGGTAGAAGGAGAACTGTGTAGAATGTTGTTTTGTTCCACTACAACATCACATGTCTTAATAAGCCAACAATATGCATAAAAGTTTATCATAGGTAGATCTCAGGAGAAATATTACTATAGCTGTTTTAGAAGACGTGTGTAATAAAATGGCAGCAGTGGCCATCAGTACATTAGCTCACATCATAAAATGTAAGACCCTCTCATAGGCATACTGCAATTCATGGATCTATATTACTCTACTAAAAAACCTAAATATCATATACATTTTTTGTTGAACCCTATCTGTCGAACTCTTAATCGATCAAAGGATTGTTTAAGCAAATGTTTTCCCAGGGAAAACAAGCAGTGAGCCAGCATCGGGGATTTGAACTTTTCCCATTGTAGCGCAATCTTGGAGTTGGTATATTTACTTAGGGGGGGTTAGAGGTGTGTGGGAGCACAGCCCTTCCACCTGGGTGGGTTTTAAAATTTGTGATTTTTGTGATGTTTGTTTGGTTGGCCAAGTGTATTTTCCCCTGGGAACAATTTCACTTAAACTATCATTCAGTGGATTAGAGTTCGACGGATAGGGTTCAACAAAAAGGTATGCAATGTTTAGGTTTTTCAATAAAGTGATATATACCCTAATCCACACCTCTATTTAGTATATTTCAATGACTGCAACATTGACATGTCAAATATTCATAACATTATAGGACATTATCAAGCTAACGCCTAACATCACATAAAATCCTAGCCATTATTATATGATTTAAAACAAACTCCCTATATGTTTATGATGGAAGACTGTAACTGAACCACATCATCACATAATTAGCAATCACACATGTAGTGGTCTAGAGGTGGCTTGCAGAGGCTCAAGGAAGGACTCTGTTTCATCATGTGTGTATGCATACTTGACACAAGGACATCCTCCACTTATCTGCAAGAAGGATGTAATGTGGCCAATGAAAAAAACGAGGATAGTGGATGTGTGGGGTGATGTTAAAGGCTCTTATAAGTGGTAATGAAAGGAAGACTGATTCAAAAGATCATGCAATGGTCTTAATGTACAAGCAACCACACACACAGCAGTACACTGGGTCTGATTTGCACATTACACATGTAATTATAGAAGATGCATGCCATGCAATGTAACACTAGCACCACCACATATGTCTGATTTTAACACTGTCACATTGCACTTTATAAAGTATGACAGCATCATTGTATGCTGAGAAGAGCATGTCAGGAGGAGTGTCTGATATGGATGTGGAGTCACAGCTCTGTGTAATATTGTCTCAAAAGTAGTACATGGATGTGTACACACTCAAGTTGTCTGCTGTCAGATTATAACCCCAATATATAGGTAAAGAAGCTTGAGAACACAGTACCTAATGTTATTCCCACAGCACAAGTTCATTTTGAATTTTATCAGAGTGCATGTTATACAGGATGACATCATCAGTGTATGTTACAAGAAGATGTTCTGTGGAATAGCTGTGGACTCACATCATTTTAAAATCATCACCATATTGACTGTTAAATACACAAACAAACCAGCTGATTGAAGTGAGAGTGGAACCCCTGACTATTTACAGAGCACAGTATATAACACAAGCAACACAGCACAAGTCTGGTATTTATCATGTCAGACAACATTTTACAGTGTCTGGTGAAAAGAAGATGGTAGTAGGAGTGTCTTGCATTCTGTTCTAAAATGGTCTGTTGAATGTGAACCAAGTGATCACAAACACACAACAGTTGACTACATTGAGATTCAAACCCCTACCTAACTTGGTTTACAAGCCAAAAAACTTAGCGCTATGGCACAAATTTGTTTCTTTCAATGCTGCTGGACAATTTATAGTGGATGATGTCATCACTGGATGTTTGAGAGATGATGTTGTAGGCATGTACGACTGTCAAAATATTTGTATTCAATGGGACTACATTGCTGACAGTAGAATACACAGTTATGCTCTTCTGACTAGACAGACAGACAGGCAGACACACACACACACACACACACACACATTGACTGCTTTGAGATTAGAACCCCTATCTAACTAGAGAATTCAGTACTTATTGCAAGTTCCATGGCGCAAGTCTGACTTTTGCAATGCTGCTGCACAATTTACAGTGGACCACATCATTACTGCATGTTTAACTGATGATGTTGGTAGGCCTGTATGAAATAGATGGGTAGCCATGTACAACTGTCAAAATATTTGTACTCCATTGGACTATCTTGCTGACACCAGCATACACACTTATGATTCTCTGATTAGACATACATTAGCACACCGGTTAACTGCAGTTAGATTTCAATGCCTCCCTAACTAGAGCATCAGCTAGAGAACTCAGCACTTAACACAGGTGCTACAGCACAAATCTGAATTTTTCACTGCTGCTGGACAATTTCTAGTGAATGCCATCCTCAGTGGATGTTTGGGAGAAGATGTTGTGAGGCTTGCATGGCATTGCTAGCCATGTATGCTTGTCAAGATATTAGTTCTGCATGGGACTGGATTGATGGTAGTAGGATGCAGACTGATGTTCTTCTGGCTATGCACACACACTTACACATACACAGAGACACACACATAATGTGGATGTGCTAATTTAACCCATGTGTAATTATTTTGTTCCCATCTGCAAAACAGTATTTAATGACTGCAATACCCCAAAGTATGTTTTTGCCTTGTCATGGTAGTCTTTATATCCTGTTATGAGAGTGGTGTGTAAAGTGTGGATGTACTATTTCCTGTTGGGCTTCCAATATGCAGGTACACTTAAGTGACAGCTTGTCAAACTAGGTGCAAAAAACTGTCAAGAATGCATGCGGCACAAATGAGACATATGCAGCTGTTTCCCAGTATTTTGTGTACATTACTCACATATTGTCACATATAGACACACACATTTTTTCTGAACAGCATGGATGCAAGCATGTATGTACATGTGTTCTTATCTGTAAAGAATTGGCGCCCACATTAATATATGTATAAAACAATCTGAATGTCTATTGTCACTATAAACATGTACATGGTATGTAACAACTCAGTTTTGCTACTTGTTTTGGTAGTGTAGTTGACATTTGGGAACTAGTACTAAAATATCAAGTTTCAACTGCATGGGTGCAGGTAACACATGAGTGAGTATAAATATGTGTTCAGTCCTTAAAAGGTGCCTTCCCTTTGGTTGTGTTTTCACATGGAATTTTAATAGGATGATGACTAACTGGGCAGTAAACATAAATAATACATGCTAATAAGCACTTTCCATAGTGTACCACTGATCAGCTAGTTTGTGAGATTGAAGGCAAAGTGTTTGCACATGTGAGATACACATTTAGGGATTCCTACTTGAAGCTGAGCAGTACTTATCCATACTGGCTATGGTAAACACTGCTAAAAGACACTATGGTGCTCACAACAAGTTCATATTGGATAACCTTAAAAAAGTATTTATACTGCTTTCCCCATTTGTGCATATAAAGCAATGAGCAAACGTGAGTTTCTACTTCACTGAGAAACTTATGAGAGTTCCATTGGTTCACTTTCCTCTGCACAAACACACTAAGGGGAGAGGCATAGCAGCCAGCACTTTGGACAGGGCTGAGTGGAAGAAAAACAGATCCTGCTGTAGTGGCATGTGTAATAATAATGATCTCTTAGTTTGAGCACAAATGGTATGGGGTTTGAATCCAACTCTTTCATTTTTTTTACCTATGTATTCATGATGTAATTAAATAATTACATGTTATAATTATTGGAAATGTGAGAGGGAATGACTGCAGTGAAGTACTGTAAAAAAAAACAAACAGTAGTCAAGTAATTGATGTTAAAAGTACACATACAAATTTACACATTTATGCAGTCATCAGTCTAAATAAATAATTAAATGAAATTGTTAATATAAGTCCCTTTATTCTGCTTTAACTGTGTGTTTCCTTACTGCAGTGGGTTTAAGCAGGATTGTGCAGAGGTAACTGCACCATGCCACAGGCCATGAAGAGCCATTCACTGTGGTTTAGCAAAAAGTAAATGGCTTCATTGAGAATGTATTATTTGTGTGTGGTGTGTGATTCTATTTTCTGACCAGATTAAAGGTGTGAACATGGGATAGATAGGACAGTGGTGAAATGTCAAGCAAGCAGGGGGAAGAACAAAGGGGAAGCAATATAAGAATGTGCAGGAGGGAATTAGGAAAGAACCATAGCTATTAACTTCTCCAGCAGTGCAAAATGAACATGGATAGAATATTGCATGAATTTTGACTGCCACCTCAGCAAAGATGGGTAACAACAATGTAGTAATGTTGTATTGCCAATTGACAAAATCAAGTGTGTCGAGAAGACATATGAGCAAACTGGAGAGTTATGTAAGGGACGATGTATATATTTTTTTATGGACAGTTGCTCAATTTTATGTTTTACTTCAGTAAGAGAGGAATGATGGGTATGGAACTTAGGTATATCAGGGTCAGGTAAGTAGGGTAGTTCAGGAACTGAATGCAAACAAACAGGATAAGAGACAGGGAGTGTGAGGGACACAACCAGTTGGGGGATACCATGACTAGGGATAGGGAGTGGACATTGGATGCCTATTCTGCTCAAACATGGGGACAGTGAGAATCTGGTCTTCACCCTTAGAACTGTCATCAATGTTCCCCTCCTCAGCTTGCTGTTAAAGTGATTAATGCTTTCTTTTGCCAAGCATTCCAGTGAGCATCCTCTCCATCCAGCTGAGGTGTCCACCAATGCCACTTTTCACAACATCATGAACCATGCCTACCATTTCCTGGTGGGTGACAAAATCACCACCTTTGCCAATACTCACTGAGGGTAACAGTGCAGCAGTTGCTGGGATAATGCTGGCTGATATGGAGGCCCCAGGTTGTGTAGGGGCTGCAGAGCCAGTACTGCCAGGTTGGGTCCCAGATGTGCTGACATTGGTACAGCAGTCACGGGGGGGGGGGGCTGAGTTGCACAGGTTGGCCTTCCTTCCTGTGCTGTAACTCATTTTGTGAGCTATCAGAGATTGATGACATGAAAACATTGTGACCACACATATAAAAATAAAAAACAGAGATAAGGGGTGGGGTAAGAGAAAAAAAAAAGATAATTAGTGCCATCATATATGACATACATTAAATTAGTACAATATAGAATTCCATCCAAGGCCAGAAAAGACAATTTAATTACAGAAACATAATTATCAGTATAACCTCAGTCACACATATAATTCATATGAGCTCCAATGCTATATATAGTTATCATCATTTACAATTATGTTTAAATTGTTCTTTTTTTATATAATTGAGTGGACAAGCATTGATAAAATTGGGAGTATCCTAGATTAGAACCCTGGCTCACTTCTATTATCAGCATTAACTTATATCAGTTGTTACAGGAAAGATTGGGCTCCCAGTGTATTTGTTACTGTAGATATTGTTTATTGCAGCTGAAACCTTGTTTGTGAGACGTGCATTAGTTACACACCTACATTAAAGAACTGAAAGTTTAACTGTGTATGCGACATAAAACTTCAGAAAATAAATGTTTAATTGTAGAACCTTAATTCTACTAATACCCACAGTTACACATGCAATATATATCTGATATCCTGTGTGTGCTCAATGCACCTACTATACATAGTTATTTCTATGTTTAATTATTTTTCTAATGTTAATTTTTTAAAAAGTAAATTGGAACAGCAGTAATCAAACTTTGGAATTTACTGTATTAGAACCCAAGATCACATGTATTGTACCCCTTAACTTATACCTGCTGCCAGAGGAACAACTAAGCAGGAGCTGTATATTTTCACATTTATTACTATGTATGTGTGCTGACTGCCATTCAGCACAGCTCAGCATGTTTGCACAGTGGGAAACCACACATGATAGCATGTATCAGTTTTGAAACTGACAAGTGTATACCTGGTTTTTGCAGGTGTTCTGGATCTGCAGGTGTTGTGGAAACTTGCCCACCTCTGCACAATGCCATTTAACGTGTTTGCATGGAGACAAACCACAGATGATACAATGTATCAGTTTGGAAATTGACAATGCCTGCTTGTTGTTTGGGCCATTACTTTGTGTGTGGAGGTGAGCAACATGAAAGCGAGACTGTGGTTACTGCTGCTTCACTACTGGTTCACTGTGGTCATAGCCAAATTGTTGGTGAGGTACCACACAGGAGAGATGCTATTGATGCTTGTAGGAGGCCTGCTGTCTCCCCTCCACCTGATCCCGATGTGTCTGTATGTGCCACTTGACATATATTTAGGGCCATCATGGAGGTACAGGCACATTTCAATAGGGACACAGAGGACATGGCTACGACTGTAGATGTGGCACAGGCTGACATGCGTGATTTCCTCCACCTTGTTGTTGATTCAATGAATTGAATGAATGACACAATGGAAAAGGCAGATCGTGCTTCTATAGTGGCACTACTTCCACTGTTGAGTCAGAGATTGAGGTGCCCACACTCGGACATAGTAAGTCATAGAGGACATGATCCTAGGCATAGTTGTGAGGAGAGCTCACCCAGCAGACATCAGTCATGTTCAGGTAGAAGCAGTGCATCTCACCATGGCATGGACATGTCAGTACAACTCCTGGTAGAGCCAGTTCTCACGGTCGAACTGTTACCTCTAATATGCAAGGCTCACACCAAACTGACATACCTGGATGCAGAGCTAGCACAGAGCTTAGCTGTGTTCTTGCAGACACTCCCATGCATGTTTAACCTTGAGTGCCCATACAGATGCACACACATACACACACACACACACACACACACACACACACACACACACACACACACACGCACACACACGCACACACACGCACACACACACACACACACACACACACACACACACACACACACACACACACACACATAACAGTTACATGGGTCAGTCGAGAGGCTTACAGCTCAATCTGTCTCAGTGGCCATTTGATACTATAGCCAAATTTCTGCCCATCTACCTTTCTTACTCACATGGCTCACTACCGTTTGGGTCAGCCTTGACCCCCTGTCCCCCCTTCAAACAACACCCTGTGCAAATAATGATAACTGTTCCACATCCTTTATTTTCTATCATTTGGATTCAGAAATACATAAATATTTTGTCTCATGCCGAGGGTGCGTAGCTAACTGAGTGCTTGTATATATGTGTTTGTGATGCTCTTTTGAAAATTGCACTGCTTTCTTACAGGTTTTTGTAATGTTGAAATCTTTGATGCATGAGGAGTATTACTTGATAGAAAACATATCTATTGACATAAGTCAGTTGTTGTTGTTGTTGTTGTGTCTTTCGGCTTTTCCCGGTTAGGGTTCGCCACAGCGGAACTCCAGTCTGCTAATGAGTGGCAGTAGATCTTTACGTGCTGAGTTGCCGGCCCTGACGCACAACCTTCAACGAAGGTACACCCATTCATGCATGTCTCCACACAGAAGATGCTCTAGCTGAGAATCTAACAGGACAACATCTTACTGTGAGGCGACAACGCTACAGCAGCACCACCACCGCAGTTCTATTGACATAAGTCAGTGCTGTCATATATTGATGTCATTGCTGTAAAAATTATCCACTTTCTACTTAGTTACATTAGCAAGTAAGAGTATGCAACTATATGCCATTCATTTGAGTTCTTAACTTTTATTTTCCTTTTTCAGGTTCAACACTTACCCTGAAGTGTGGCAGTTAAAAGAGTTTTAATATGGGGATTACTGTGTGTGATGCTAGCAGTACATAGCCATTACATGGGTAAGTAAAGGTTGTGAGTATTGCCTGGCATCAATTTTACTGTGTATATACATAGGATGAAGGTTTCCCCCTTAGATGGGGAACAAATGTGCTATCCATTATCTTTTGGCTACGGCGAGGGCATATTGTGCATATCTACATTTCCCTACACCCACAGCACCACCTGCACGAGGCTGTGGTGACTTTGCCAGTGATTGTGGGATGTGTGCCCCTTCCTCTAGGTGTTCCTGGTTAAGCTGTTTTCTCAAAATAATATTGCGAAGAATGGTACAAACATTGAAAATGTTAGCACAAGTATGGAGATTGTATTGCAGGGCTCCCCTAGATGTATCTAGACATCAGAACCATGACTTCAGCAGCCCAAAAATGTACTCTATATTTCATTTGTCGCATTATAGAGGTTTTCAGTTGGTGTGTTTGTGCATTTCTGATGGGCATCACTAGCTACAGATAAAAGGCATAACCTGCTTTCCCCAGTAAATGACCCTGTGGGACATCCCCCCTAGAAAACATCTGATAGAGTTGAGAGTTGTGGTAACTGCCTGGGTTGCCAGCACACATTTTCAAGATGATTTCCTTAGCATTACATATGACCTGGCAGCTAATAAAGTGAAAACCCTTTCTGTTTATGTACACCCTTACCTGTTGGGTGGTGCTTTGATTGTGTGTGCAGTCTAAGACACCCATCACTACATGGTTGTGTGCTACAGTGTAGCACTCTTGAATAGTTGTGGCCATGTCCTCATGTGTATGGGGACAATGTATGTAATCACTGGCATGTTGTAGCATAACATTAAGGAGTTGAAGGAAGATCAAGGATGCTGATGCCTATGCTACCCTCAACATACACCATTTTGCTCTCTGGAAAATTCTTCTAGCTAATATTCTAAGTGTTACACATATCTTAGTCTCCACAGGTATTGGTTCTGTTCATTTTGCCCTTGCTGTTAGTTGAGGATGACAGAGGTTGCAGAGTTCCTGTAGTGTGTCTCTATCCACTCTGTAGCACTGTACACTTTCCACCTCAAGCACACTATGAAAAGTTAAATGGGGTTTAAACACCATTCTTCTTGGCCAAGGTGTATTAGCAGCAGCAGCAGCATAGTCTTGGCTGTTGCACATACACATGAATGAGACCAATAGCAGCTCCTAACATTGTTTCCTTGTAGAGACATTTATGTGGCTGTATTCCAACAGGTTTTCGAATTTGCAGGTAAAATCTGCACTAAGTCTACACAATTGCTTTATAGCTTGTTGAGTAACTCCTCCATCTTGGATCGGTTGATTAGCATACATTTCAGCTGGTTATGCTCTAATTAGCATGCCACAATGTTTACCAGGTATGTGCAGCTCTACACAGTGTGTACAACCACTTACCGAATACAAAATGGTGCTCTATCGCATGCATGTCGCGTGTTAATATGTCATGGACCCTGTCATCACTAAGCATATAACAGTCCACTGAGCAATATTATAGCACATTAACATTAAGTTAGTGACTGCTCACATTTCAAAAGTGCAACAGCGTTTCTATATGGATCAGTTTATGAGTAGAGGCATGTACATAAATCACTAAATATGTACACCATTTGATGAAAGGTGTGAAATTATGTGAAAAAAGAATGAATGAGGAAATTCAACATAGGCTGAAGATGGCATACTGTAGTGTTACTAAATAAATTATCATTACCACTATGTATACATTAACATTAAATTGGTTGTCTATGCATTCAGAAAAAGAAAACTGCCTAAATGTAAGAGATATAGTTATATGACCCAACATGGCAAAAGTATTGCCAACACATGCCACAAACACAATGTAATCATGTCAGTGGGACACCATGACAATGGTAATCCCAAACATGTCCTTTTGTTGCACATGCAAGATATGGCAATACACAAATTATATCCATACCACTGTGGTAGTTCTGGACTATGGGCACCATGATGTTTGTGAGTTTTTGTCACTAACACACATGTTTACATTGGAATTAATCCAGCAGTAGCTGCAAGTTAACTGGTGAAATTCATAAACTGCTGAATGTTGAGGGAAAGTGTATCATGCCCACATTGAAACATAATGGTAAATGTCACATAATATCTGTATTGTATGTTTGGACCTGTAACATATAAGCACGGCAGTAAAATGGTATGCATGCTGAAGTGCACATATACAATCCAATCACTGATATGGCAAACACCATGGTGGCAGCATTATGCAAGTGGATCACACAGACAATACTTATGGAGCTGAGGGACCACCCTGATCGGTATGAATATCATAAATGATCTCTCAGGCTTTCTTCCTGAATGAGTCACGTATAGTCTGTTCAATATCCTGAAAGAAATTCCCCATCATGTCTCTCATCTATGTATAAAACACATCAGTCATCACCTCCAGGATCTGCTCCTGATAATTGTCTTGTTGTAGTTCATGGCACCATCTTGTCTAGGATGATGGCATATGCATGCCCAGCTTCCTCATTTTCATCCTCGTCTCCTTCATGGTTGTCATCATCAGTGGCCTGGCATCCATACTTTGTCAAGATGAATCACAGCACAGGACAGAAATTGCATATGCACACCTTATACTACCTGTCTGCATAACATAACAAAGGTGACACAATGAACAGGCAGAAATCAGTCAGCAAGAAATCTTACAATATGTTTTGACCATAGTCAACTGTACCACCATATGTGGTGTATGTTAGCAATTAAAACCAAGATAATGGAAAACAAGTGTGTATCAGGCAACACATTCCTGTGAAAATCCTAGCTGACACTGAACTGAAACTGATGTGCACATCTGCAATCTAACAGACATTCAGTAACATCCTGTCAACATGTGAGTTCTGTATATCAGAATATGAGAATGAAGGTGTATTAGAATACATTGCAGGTCTCATTTAAAACACAAACATTATTATTTAGCACAATTGTAATTAACAGATTTGCTACTATTGTGTGGCTCCCCATGCACACAATACCTTCCCTATGTTCCATTATCTATACTTATGGATGTTTTGAATGCTAGAACATGTCAGGGACACTGTAACCATTACACCATGTGAGCAGTTTACTCAAGGCTACATAACAAAGTATGCCAGAGGAAATCATGACATGACCTGAGAAGTTGTTTAGCAGCCAGCATTAAGCATGACAAGCATATGCAAAGCCAGCAGACATAACAAATGCTGACAGTTGAAGTGAAGCATGCCCTGACACTGCCTCATGCAACATTCACATTACTCTACTTTATCAACCAATATTGGGAAAATGAGAATGTAACAGTAGTATTAGGACTTGCACTGTTTAATAGTGATGTATGCTCACTAAATTGTCCAGTTCACTGTCTAACAAAATATCAATATTTGCATGTTTTTTTCCTTGCATGCGTGACCTGAACAATTGTTTGTGTATGAGAGTCAAATGTATTCCATGTGTCTATACATGTATATGCAATATGAAGAGTCACCAATTAATATTATTTAATGAACTCAGAGTGAGATGACAGTGCTGTGGAAAATATAGACATTACAACACAATAGTGGTAATGTTCAGTCCTAAGCACAGGGACAAGCTGTGGTACATGACTATCTAGTATATGTTGTTCAAACAATATTGACTGTCTACAAATGCATGGATAACCTACATATATATTTATTAGCAATAACTAGATGCAAAATACAAACATTCTGATACTATTTGCTGATTATAAAATCATACAAAGAAATGCAGATGTGCATAAATATCTACGGACATTGGATACAAGTATGTTTTAACAAAGCCATTAAAGGTGTTGTAGGCCAATGTAATACCTCTGTTGAACTTCAGTCAGTGATATAGCAGATATCCATTCAGTACATGAATTTCAGAAAAAACATGGCTTGCTGGTCAGTTATATTAAAACACATGTTGTAGGTTCATAGGTTCATAGGTAGATACTAGGCTATCTGCCCTAGGGCATTTATAAGCCTAGCCAGAGTGTATTTGGCTTCTGCCTCCCAATTAGATTAGCCTACTGTGCCTCTGTAAAGTAGGTCAGAGAAGGTACCCTTTTAAGATTAGTTTACTGTGCCTCTGTCTAGCAGGGACACAGAAGAGATCCCAGGAGTGAATTTGCGATTTCCCATCCACGCGTCCAGATTTCGCTTGAAGAGGGTCAGCGAGGGGCTATGTCTAACATGAATTGGGATTCTATTCCAGAGTGAAGGGAGCCTCTGGGAAATGAATCTGTCCCTCCAGCATGTCCTATTTATTTTTGTGCTGAGGTTTAAGTCCCTGGAGCGTGTAGCTCTAAGGTACTTGGATTTTTTGAGGTGGAGCATGTCCATTAATTCTGGGTTTGACATGGCTTTATACGTCAGGCATAGATCGCCTCTGAGTAGGCAGTAAGCAACTGAGTACAGCTGGAGTTTCTTTAGTTGAGCTGCATAGGACATCTGTTTGTAGCCCATGATCCTCTTGGTGAGGTACTTTTGGGGTCTCTCCAGTTGCTGCAGGTGTCTGGTAAGGTACATCCCAAAAGGGGCATTGTATTCAATTATGGGCCTGATGAGTGACGAGTAGAGGGGCACTATGACCTCTCTTGATCTAGATGTGAACCCTTTCGTAATAAGGTGGGCTATATAGGAGGTCTTTCTAACCACTCTGGCAACGTGATTATCAAAGGAGAGATTACTATCTACATTGCTCCCCAAATCTCTAATTACTTCTTCCATACTTAATGGGTTACCACCTATGTGGTAATTTGCGGGCACCTTGTTTTTCCCTAAGGGGATGACTATGCACTTTTTAGCATTTAGCTTGAGGCCGTGGCTCTGGCACCAAGCATCCATCTCTGTGAGACCCTTTTGGAGGATGCTTGTGTCAGCTGGAGATTCGATTATGGCCCCCAGTTTGCAGTCATCTGTGAACTTTGTCAGCCATAATCCCCCCGTGTTAGCCTGAACCTCAGAGAAGTATATACCAAACAAGAGAGGTCCCAGAACTGAGCCCTGTGGGATGCCACTTGTAACTGGTTTGGATTCGGACATGGCACCTGCGATTCTGACTATGCGGGTTCTATCTCTGAGCCAGTTTGCAACCCATCCTGTGATATAGGGGTTGATATTTAAGCTGGTAAGCTTATTTATGATGCCCGAGTGGGGTATTGTGTCGAAGGCTTTTGTGAGGTCCAGGTAGGCTGTGTGGACTACCTTGCCCTCATCTATGGCTTTGGTAACTGTTTCAAAGAAATCAACTAGGTTTAAGAGGCAAGATCTGCCCTTAACAAAGCTGAATTGTGTAGGATCCAGTGTCTGGAGGCTCCCAATGTCTGTGTTTATGAGTTCCATGATAATACGCTCCATAGCTTTACAGACCAGACTAGTCAGGCTTATGGGGCGATAGTTCCCTGGGTCCGTTGTGGCACCACCATTGTGGAGTGGGACCACTGTAGCTGTACGCCATTCTTTGGGTGCATATCCTGTAGTAAGGCTAAGTTTGAACAGTGACTTAATGTGAGGGTTCAGTTCTTCTTGGAACTCATGTAAGACACAGCCTGGGACACCGTCCGATCCCATAGATGCTGTGTTTTTTGCTTTGGAGAGGGCAGCTTTCACCTGTGCATCTGTGATGTCAGGGAGGTTACATTCAGTTGGGATAGGCATTTGCTCCTTTTGGGGGGGAAGGGGGGGGAGACGTTTGTGCTGAATCTGCCTGCCAGGATGTTGGCTATGTCTGTAGGTTCGGTATATTTTGTACCGTTATGCAACAAGTCAGAGCATATCTGGGAGTTTCCACCCATATTCCTGACATAACTAAAGAAGGTCTTGTGATTATCTTTAGTGTCTAGGGCAACTTTTCTTTCGAAACTGGCCTTTGATGATTTTATGAGGGATCGAGTTTTTTGCTAATACTGATCAGAGATGCCTTCCCTTTTTGGGATTTTGCTCTGTCATGTAGTAGCTTCCTCCTTCTATTGTATAGCTTATTTATGGCCGGGGTCCACCAGACCGGTCTCCTGTTTTTGGAGGAGTGAGTCTTGGTTTTATTTGGGATAGCACGATCCATGCATTCCTGCAGGTGCTCATAGAATGCATTTGTAAAGGATTCTGTGGATTGGGCTGTATTATCCTGTGGCCTGGGGGCTTTGAAGGATTCCACCTCAGTCTTGAGAAGTGCAAAGTTGGCTTTTGAGAAATTCTTTACAGTGATTTCCTTGGCTGGGTGTGGGGATGGGATATGTATGTCCAGGGAAATTTGTTTATGGTCTGATCTTACCAATGAGGGTTTACCTCTGGTGTGGAACATAGAGTCCCCATGTTGGTGATGACCAGGTCCAATATGTTGTTCCCTCTTGTGGGAGTGGTGACCAGTTGTTCCATTGCGTTAGAGTTTATAAATTCAAGGAACCATTGGGCGAGGGTGTTTGGGCTTGAGTAGTTTTCCCAGTCAATGTTTGGGTAGTTGAAGTCCACCATTAACATAGTGTTTGGAGAGACCTTCATATTCTCTAGTGTTCTCAGGAATGCCAAGTGGGGTTCCTGTAATAGGGAGGGTGTTCTGTAGCAGGCTACAAACTGAAAGGCAGTTTTTCCCCCTGTTAGTTGCACATGGATGGTTTCGTGCAATGCCACTAACCTGGTGGTGTAGGTATCTTTGATGAATATAGATACTCCCCCTCCTTTTGTGCTTCGGTCCGATTTTTGAGGCTGGAACGCATGGTATGAGTTATAACCTGGTAGTGCTGGGGTGCTCTCAGGACCCTTGAACCAGGTTTCTGTTACTGCACAGACATTGATTTTCTCCATACTGAGGAGGGAGCCTCGAGTGCATGCATCTTGAGGTTTAGACTTCTGGCATTGAGTAGCATTACCTTTAGTTTTTTTATCCTTGGGTTGTCTATGGAGGTGGGTTTGTCCTTTGAGCCTTGCCTAAAAAAGGCACTGTGGGGGTGGCAAGAGCCTTGGCCAGTATACAAAAGCCTAAGGGTGACAGGTGCAAGCCGTCCCAAGTGAAGCAACGTGGCTTGTTGAGCATGTCATCCCAGGCTGACAGACACTGGATCCCCTTTGAATGACACCAATACTTTAGCCAATTGTTGAAATTGATCATTTTGTCTTTATACTGTGGCATCATTCTTGGTGAGGGCAAGATGCTACTCAAGGTCAGGGTCATACCAGCCTGGGCTACATGGTCAGAGAGCTCCTCTATGTCTCTTTTCATGTAGTCCAGGGAGGTACGTCTCAGGGCATTCACACCAGCATGGACAATGACGGAGTCATACTTGTACTTGCTTTGGAGTGACCTGAGTGCTTGCATTATGTGGTGGATCCTGGTACCCGATAGGCAGCTTACAGTGATCTTCTCCTTGTTCAGTCTGGTGAGTGGGACGTCAGTGTGCCGGACAATAGAGTCCCCTATAACAAGTGTATTTGGTGTGTTGTTTGGCCTTAAGGGCTGTGACTGTGAGGCACACTGATTTTGTGAGATATGTGATTCATGGGTATTGTTGAGGGGTGGCTGTTGCTTGGATATCTGCTTAGGAGGTCTTTGCTGTTTAGGCAGATTTTTATTTAGAGCCTCCGAGTATGTTTTTGTGTGTTTATGTGTTGGGTATGCAGATGCAATAGGTCTGTTTGAGACTGGATTTGTGGTGCGGGTGGTTACCTTTTCCTCCTGACTGACTGTGCCAGTCTTGGGCTGAGAGAGCTCTGCCTCCAGTTTTGCTGTGTAACTGCATCTTTCACATGTGTTAGAGTTTGTTGGAAGGAGGAGAGGGTTGTCTGTGTAAATAAGGCAATTGTAACATTGCCTCAAAATTCCAAGATTCACAAGCTGGACTGGAGAGTAACCTTGAAACTGACCCTTGGACATACCAGATTAGTATAGGGAACTGGTTTTGTACTGATCAGATTAGGGAAGTGAACTGATTTTTCACTTGATCAGGAAGGACCAATCGGGAGCCTAATACTTATGAGAAGTCAAGGAGGGTGTAGTGCTTTAGTTAGTTAGTCTTTCCTTATAAGAGCTGAGCAAGTACAGGGCTTTAGAAAGAGAATAGATTGATTACTTTGAGAGTTTTAACAGTTCTAAGGGAAAAAGTGAAGAGCAGACTGGAATAGTTTAAACCTGTTTAGGTGGCGCTGCCCGACGCTGCTCAGTGCGCAAAACCGCGCAAAAAGAGAGTTGTAGGATTTTAAGAGAGAGAGATCAAGGAGATTAGAATTGACCC
Source organism: Protopterus annectens (assembly GCF_019279795.1). Lineage (NCBI taxonomy): Eukaryota > Metazoa > Chordata > Ceratodontiformes > Protopteridae > Protopterus > Protopterus annectens. Next base: position 199,620,249 of record NC_056748.1, on the reverse strand, counting down.
AAAATGGCCAATAAAACTACAGCTTCTAGGCAGTAACCACTCCTCCAGGGACAGGCAGGCTGTTCAGTGTTAACCACTCCCACTGGTGAACACAGAGACTTCCCTTTAGCCCAAGCAAGCACTGGCCTTCTAGAAACTTCAAAACAGTTCAGAACAGCAAATCTGTAACTGAACTTTCTTAACTTTCAGAAAGTGGGAAAAAAGCAAGATAGTTAAATCGGGCTTGCAACCACAGACATTTTTGTGAGTATTGGACTTACCTTACTGATGCATGATGGGTATCCATGCATTATAAGTTATATGCCTGGCAATGTCAACTATATGAACCCGTAACAAGGATCACATCTATTTTAATTACAAAAACAGGAAAAATAATAAACATACCTCTCTGCCTCCAGTAAGACATTGTCCTGTTTGATTCTCAGCTAGAGCGTTTTCTGTGTAGAGACATGCGTGAAAGGGCGTACCTTCGTTGAAGGTTGTGCATCAAGGCTGGCAACTCGGCATGTAAAAATCTACTGCCAATCATTAGTGGACCGAAGTTCCGCTGTGGTGACCTCTAACCGGGGAAAAAGCTGAAAGACACAACAACAACAACAACAACAACCTCTCTGCCTCCACTGGTCCTCCAGCCCATGCATCTGCTCAATGCACAGGGCATGCTTCCACGTCCTGCCCTAATCACATGAAAAAACTAGCAAGTATAAAAGATGTAGCTCTCACATAATAGTGATATACACTGTTCATGTCAGGTTATCAAACTTTTTATCTAGACGAACATCACAAAAGCAGCATACACATTTTATAATTACACACACATTTCTTTACAACTTGGAACATAATGGAAAACACATTGGAGGACCTGGGATTCAAACCTACAACATGAAGCTACATTCACCCTCAAACTCTGACACCTACCTGCATTGTTAATTCATCTTACATGAGAGTGCATGCTGGGAATGCAGTGAAAAGACTTGGAGTTATGAATGCACAAGTATAGAGTACTAGTACAGATCATGGCTTGGGCTTTACAAACAGGACATCATGTTCTTCATTTATGGAAATAAGTTGCAAGCATGAATGTATGTCAGCACAGTGGTCACAACTGAAAACTCCAAATGAAAACTTTCATTCCTCTGTGAGTAGAATACTGTCATGTAATGCATAGTTGCTATTAAAAGGCAACTACAATGTGTTGTCCATCACAGACACAATAATGTATTTTATGTGAGAGGACAAAATACATGTACAGATATTCAGTGACAAAATGCATATCATAAATCAAGCTCATACATGATACAAGTATATCTTCCTGTTTTGCTTTCTAACTCTATGTCTGATCATCTGACTTCCTTCAAATATAAGGATGAGAAGGCTGTTGAAGTCAATTTAATAAAGAATGATAGCATTATACATGAAATTCAATTTGCAAATGTTAACATATGACACAATAATTTTTGACAGAAATATACCATTCTGTTCCAAACTTTCACATGACACTGCACGAAAAGAGATAATGTTGCCAGAACATTATGAATTATGGAGATATTCATTGAAATCCAACAAAGAATTGAGTTATTCATAAGCATGCTCAAAATAGCCATTAATATGAATAATCAGGTGTGTAGAGCAGCATTTTCAATAATGTGTGAAATGCACAACAACAAGAATATAATGAGAGTTTCCCATGCGAAGTTGAACCTACACCCCACTGAGATATATGCATGCTAGACTGTTTTTTAATATACTGAGCTAACAGCCAGCACGTGTCTTCTGAACAAATTAATACTGCATATGTGTGTATCTGTATTTCTGCAGATAACGGACGAATACAGGAACATCAGGCACATAAATGCTATAGGTCATCATGATCCACACAAATACCAGCTATCATTTATTATTCATTTATGTATTATTTGTATTTATTATTTATTTTACATTTGTTTACCGGGTTTGTCCGACTGAGCTGGTAGCCCTTTTTCAGCAGAGGCCCAGGGAGAAAAGCTCCACAAAATGTGCATACATTGTATTACTCTTGTGTTATACAAATGAGACTGTAATAAGAATGTTCATTTTGTTAAGAGGAACAAATTATCAAAGTTATTTCTGAGTTATCGTTCACACATATACAGGTACACTAGGTGATACTATTAATGTATTACAGATAACTAAAAAATGCATGATCATCAGCAGCCTAGGTGCTATAGGTGTAAGTGATACATGACTATAGTGTATGTGTGAAATTGTTACATGCTGTAAAACAGATATACATCTACAATTAAGCAATAACTCATAAGTGGTTGTGGGTATATCAGGATTTACCTATGGTTGGTGTGGTTTAATCAGGAGGCTAAAGCCAGAGTAATTAAAGAAAGCTGACCATGAGTAAATCTGGATATAATTACATCCTTGAGTGGGCTATTGCTATTATATAATAACATTAATTAAGAAATAAATTATTTACCCTTCTTAAATAATGTCCTCGTATAACGGCACTGTAGTGTTCCTCGTCATTCTTCCAAATTTTCTGATGTAGTTTGCATGCGTATGGGATTTATGTTCCCATACTTGCACAGTACATCAGTGTTGCTCAAGAGAAGCAAAGCAGAAAAGAGAATCCCCATTGATGTTTTTTTTTTTTTTGTTAATGCAAGAAATCTGGACAAAGCAAACATAATTTGAGAGCTGGAGACAAAGGTCCGAGAAAACAGGAAGACTACATTGTTCTTATAAATGTAGAAAATTACTGGATCGAGGGGGGGTTTATTTGGATGCATTTTGTGAAGGATATGATACCTAAACAAAAATTGTCTGCCATTGTTTAATGACTTCCATCCCCAGTGACTTGACAGAAACATTTTTTTCAGCAGAAAAAGACCAAAAGTGTGAGTCTAAAATCTGGACATTCTGGGAAGATCCGGATAGTTCAGATGTATAAGAGTCTGCCAGGATTTAAGGCAGGACACAACAGAAATGCAAGGCAAATCAGATATGCTTCTGTTTCTTTTCTTTTGTAGAAACATGCTTGATATTTTTTTGTATTTTGCTCTGCCCTCCATATCATATGTCAGTAGAAACGTCTGGTCACTCAGTGGTACTTTAGCGGCTGGACTTATTTCTATCGGTATATGTTCAATTTACAAAGGCCATGCTGGTTGGGCTTTTCAATCAGTGTGCAAGTTTTTGAACGCCAATGGTCCATCATTATACAATATGCATTATTATGAATGTTATGTATATTATAAACATTACTGAATAAATAACCCAAATGGAAAACAAGCCCATATTTATAGGGAGAACAGTCACTGTGCCTTCTTAATTATCCAAATGAGCAAATTGTTAGAACAGATACTTAATGATTTTAAAAGGCATGCATTATACATATAAATATATATATATATATATATATATATATATATATATATATATATATATATATGGATCTACTTTAGAAATTTGACAGCTCACAAGATTGACAGCTAGTACAACGAGACCACAAGAACGACAACTCATTTAAATGAAAATACACTTGAACAACACCTGAGAACAATGAAAAGTACAATTGGTACAACCTGCTATGCAGTATAAATTAGTCAGCTAATCATGACAATGCTGTGCTATGCACCACATTGCCATTAGAGTAGTAGTAAACATGGAAGCTCCAGGAGTTGTAGGTAGTTCGTACAAAATTATTACTTCCCAGAAAGGGAAAGAGTTACTGGTAGTAGATAATTACATATACTATTTTGAAAGGTATCCGCAAGACCGAAGATATTGGGGGTGTAGGTATAAAATAACAGAAAGTTGCAGAGATAGGGCTACGACAGTATTAATGTCTACTGGTGATGTTTTAATGATGTCTGTACCTCATAATCATACAGCTGAGCCAGGTGAAGTAGACCGATATAAAGTGTGTCACAAAGTTAAAACACGAGCAATGTATAGCTGTGATACTCCGTGTTTAATTCTGTCAGATGCTGTGGTCTCTAGAGTCAATTTGTCATATACCTCGTAGGAAGGCTTTATTACAACAAGTTAGGCATGTTCGCTGTAAGCAAATTCCCTATCATGGAGGTGAAGAACTGACTGTAGACAATACTGACCTCTCAAAGTTCCCACTGAAAGATGGTGCTTTTGTTAGTAGGACAATGTTTGATAATCGCTCTGACATGAAAGTAATAGCATTCAGTACAGTAAGTAATTTACAAGATTTGAGCTGTGCCACTATCTGGATGATGGACTTTGGTAAAGGTGTAAATATACGGCAGCTGTACTCTATTCATGGATTTATTAAGTATGGGAGTCATAGCCAGGCTATTCCTTTACTTTATGCTTTCTTATCTAAGAAGTCCTTAAAATATTACAATTTTCTGTGGCATTGTGTGTTTAATTTATTGTCAGACCATAACCTCGATGTCAGTGTGAAATTCGTGCTGTGTGACTTTGAAGTTGCAGCCCTTAAAAGCGTTAGGCTGAATGTTCCTAATGCCATTTCTAAGGGCTGTCTCTTCCATTTCTCTCAGAATATCTGGCGAATCGTTCAAGGGTTGGGTTTAAGTCGGCACTAGAACACATCACAGACATTTCAACTAGCAGTAAAGAGCCTAGTAGCTCTGTCATTTTTACATGAAATTGAAGTGGAGTCCACATTTGATTAATTAAAAGAGGGCTCCCCACAGCAGGGACAAGAACTAATAAAGTACTTTTCTGATTGGTACATTCATGGTAGAGCACGGAAGTTTTGTACCAGGAGTACCTGCAAACACTGATTCCCCCCACTATTTCCAATACCATTTTGGAATGTTAGTGAGCTTAACGACCTGTGTTTTCCACGGACACAAAATACAGTTGAAGCGTGGCATAGGAGACTAAAGTGTCTCATTGGGGATGGAGATACAAATTTGTATTTAATCCTTTCCTGTCTTGTTGGCGAACAAAACAGGGTGGATGAGCTGTGGGTTAGGTTTTCTATGGATTATGTACTTCTCTGAAAAAGAGGAAGCTCATAGAGAGGCACAATAAGTTTCAGACAGTTATTTCCAACAGAGAAGAGTATACAGCTGTTGAATTTGTGAGAGCCATTGCTAAACTACTAGAATGTTACTTTACAAGTTCCAAGTCATGTTAGTGGCTAATATTGCATGTGTATTACATGTCACATTTTCATTGTTCTGAAGTTTCGTTCAAATGTATTTTCATTTAAATGAGTTGTCATTCTTGTGGTCTTGTTGTTTTAGCTGTTGATCTTGTGAGCTGTTAAATATCTAAAGTAGATCCATATATATATATATATATATATATATATATATATTTATATATATATCTATTGTTAGAACAGATACTTACTGATTTTAAAAGACATGCATCATATATATATATATATATATATATATATATATATATATATATATATATATGGGACAGAGTTATATCTCTGAATTTCATAGGAATGTTCAGGGATGCCTAGAATTGTGACACTTACTGCAGGAATCCACTGACTGTTGACACACCCTCAATGACTTTCCGACTAAGTTCCTCTGTGTCCCTCCAATGCAGTTCCTCGTAGTGGTGGTAAACCTGCACTCTGGTCCTGTAGATCCCCATACATTGTCAATGCTTCCTCACAATCTGGTTCCAGATGTTGATATAGTGAAGTTCCATGGTCTGGCTTTAATACGATGCTGCACTTCAGGGTAGACAGTCAGCATCTGCATGGTCTACATTTCAGTCCAATTGGGTGCCCACACATGTTGCAGCATCCCAGATACATAATACTTGTCGATAATGTCAATAATACCTATTCAGAAAAACAAAGTTCAGAATATTACTCACTGAGGTACTCACTGAGGTTTCACTCAGTTCGCAGGTAGCAGTGGTTTGCTATGTAAATGCATCAAAATCAATATTTAAAAGTGGCACTTATGTCATGTTACCAGATCATTGGAAGATAACAGGTGCATGCTACACATGTTCCTATTTAATGATACCTATTGGGTAGTTGCGTGGAGCACCGTGCAGTTACGCCAAGCTATTGCTTAATACATCAGTTTTCAAGAACGTATGCAGATGTGCACAAATGGGAATCCAAAACCTTGAATTTTACTTAAACTCATTAATTATGTTTGGAGCAAATGGGAATTAAAAAAGATTCATGCACATAGCTGGTCTTACTTTCAGTTATATCTGACTCATAGGGAGCTGCAAATATAATTGGGCACCTGTTAGCATTGCTGTATTGAGAAATGTTTATCTCTTTACAGACCTATGTTAAAATTACTCCTTATTAATTCTGTATCTCTTTAGACTGATGCATTTATGGAAAATGTTTGTGACTTACTGGAGGAGTGTGGAATTTACCTTTATGAAAGCAAGTGGTAACATTTACATCAGTAACATGCAGTACTTTGCCACATGCATTTGTACAAACAGATGTAAATAGCACAACTGAACAGCACATAAATATGCATTGATATGTACCATATATCTTATGGGTGACTTGATGCATGGAAATCTATGGATCCTGACATTATCTGTATGTTGTTATATAGTGTATATTCATATTGCTGTTGTGGATATTTATCCAACTGATGCTTCTTAAAACAAGTATTAGAACTACTGACCTAATAAAAAAAGGATCCCTATTTATGTCACTTGCCATGTACTGTCTGTGGCCTGCTTATGAATCTTGAGGCTTTCTGATGCCTTCCATAAGTTGTTTAATTGATAATTTACAGATATTCTCTGCTAATGTGCATGCCATTCACTGTTCAGTAATGATTTTGCTGATATAAGCTCAACATGTATAACAATCTCATATGACAGATTATTTTACACTGGTTGTCTGTTTAGGCTGCAATTGTATTACAGTAACAGCCAGCACACATTTCTGTTGTACACATATGTTTATGCAGTATGTTAATGTGAATGCATGCAGACTGTTTGGCTCCTCTGGTACAATGCTGTTGTGTTTGGACCTCTGATATCTATTGTAAGGGGTTTGATTCCCACAGACAGCCTCTACTGGTATCATAACTTATGTTGTTGTTCCAAGTATTATGTATTCAGGCATTGTGTTATGGTTTTATATTGAACAGGCACTATTTCCTAGAAGTTTGCATTGGAAAGGACCGTATAGGGTTTACAGTAGTATTAGCTATCCACATAATCATCTCCATATATGTGCCCCCACATGAATCTAACCATGTGCATATTGCTGTCTTTAAGATGGTAAACAGACCTAGGGGAAAAAATTTCTCCTCACAGGAGAATGAGATTGTGATAGATGTGCTATGCCAACATAGACAGAGACTCCTTGAATGTGCAGGGAATACAGAATGGAAGAATCCATTTGGACTGATCTCACTAACATGATTAATATTGGGGGAGGTTACAAAGGATTATATGAGGTCTGTCACTTGGTCTGACATGATCCTCCATGCAGCCAACAGGGCATGCTGGTATGGGAGATCAGGGAAGGCCACAGGTGGTGTCCCACCATTGACATACGCTGATGAGATCACACAGTTTCTTGCATGACTGCATATGGCAAGTGGGGAGCATAACATACCAGGGAGAGATAGAAGCAGGTGCTCCAGGCTGTACATGTATGTGTTACTTTGAATAACATTAGTGCATGTAGAGTACATCAGTACATATTGCTGTTGATTGCATACTCATGTATTGTCATTTTTGAGTTGCAGCAGCAGAATTGCATCATGCATGCGAGTCCACTCAGGCTGATAACAGTCAATGTAAGTGTAATGCCATGTAGCCATACAACTGTAGTGCAGACATACTTCAATCAACAGGTGTAATGTCTACATTCATTTTCACAGGTCCGTCTACTTCTGCACAACAGCTGGAAATGACAGATGAGTATTTCTATATATTTTTACTGTGATCATTGCCTGTTATTGCCTCAGCCTCATGTCATGCCAGTGTTGTTTTCTGTCATATTGATATTTCTATCACATTGTAAACTACAGGTACATATCAGGGGGCACAAGCCATGCAGGTGCATTTAAAGACAGGCAGATATGGTACAACAACATGCTCACTGGTTGCAGAAATGTGCAACAGACCTGTGCTGCATAAAATTAATGTCCCTGTTTTTCTATACAGGGACATCTGGCCAACAAATGCACCTTTTGTCGCGTGAGTATCAGCAGATCCTGTTACTGTTGTTTATATGACATCATGTGACTATTCCATTGCCTACGTACATGACTGTGTTGGCTTTGTCTTTACCATTGCAGGATCTACATTATGACATATGAACTCATCACATCGGGAAGGTATCACAAGTATGCTATCACCTCTCTTTCATACATGTCATTGTTGTTATTCTGTTGTTGTCCTCCATTAATAATGTGCTCTTCTACCCATTCATACAGCAGCCTACATCAGCATCACATCCACAAATAACTGCTACGTGTATGTACTACCTACTGTATGCTTTAATGCTGTTGGAATGGTCCATGCTGGCATGGATATGATTAAGAGCATTATATTTATGACTTTGTTTCCCTACAACAGTTCGATTTCATCCTTCTCCTACAGTGGCATCTGCTCACAAGGACTTGACAGGTGTGTGTTATGGTTGTACTCCATGCATATGTCATGCATGTTGGGTATATAACATACTTATCAACTCCCTGTTATACAGATTCCATGGTCCAAACACAGACAAGAAGTCATGGTAAGTCATTATTATCTGTAAAATTGTAGTGAGATGTATGTGCCATATTAACTACAAAGAAGTGCAGAGAAATAGGAACCAACCAAGGAAAGACCATCTCCTAGATTTAATAAATTCCATGTAGGCATAGTGTAGAGCCTACACAGAATGTTACCATGTCTGTGTACACAGTTCACCCTTGGCAGCACACCATGCATATTAAACATGGCAAGTTTCCGAGGGAGAGCCGTGGGATACGGTTATTGAATCAGTGTAGGGAGTGTGGTTTTAACTGTGTCTGCAGATAAGTAACACACTCCCTGCACTGTCCAGTGGAGTATTATAATGTAATTACATTTTTTTTTACAAATTATGTTTGCGTGGCATGACATAGAGTGCAGCAGTGGTAAGCGCCACCGAGACACCAGACATCTAAAAATAGAAGCCGGATGTCTTTAATTATTTATCTGAAGGTCAAGTTTAAGTGTAAGCTGAGTGGGTTTGTGTGGAGTGCCGCAGTGCTCAGCACTGCTTAAAGGTAGCTCAGAGGTATATATAAAGTTATAGCAGAATTCCAGATGTCAGCATAGCTAAATGGTTAGAGTTATGGCCTCATGTGCAGTAGGTGCAGGGTTTGAATACATGGGAGGGCAAGTTAGCATTTTTGTTCAAAATAGAAATAATGCAATTTTTTTTTAAATACTGGCCTGCTGCACTCAGCTAATCTCTGCTAAGACCTACTAAGGCCTACTAAGCACTGCATAAACACAATAATGGCTGAAATTGTTTATGCACTGCTTGGCATCTCTTGGCTGGTTAGCAAACTGCTAAACACTGCTAAGCATATGGGTTTTAGCAGAACTCAGCTCAGCTGCGCTGGTTTGCGAGCTGCTAAGCAGTGCACTACATTTTTAAATATTGCCCAATGGTATATAAGGGTGAAAAAACAGGCTATATTAACCCCAGTAGGTGGGAGTACAGCATAATCTGTTGGAGTTCTGTCTCTGAAGGATACAATGGCAGGTGTTGGAGGGGTTTGCACCTTTGGGCACAGCAGTGGAGCATTCAGGAGTCCAGGGTCATGGTTGGACTCCTTGTAAAAAAACATGAGGGACATCGGATACAGGGAGGTTACCATGGCTCAGAGTGCAAGGTGGAGGTCTGGGACCAGCTGGCAAGAAACCTCACCAGTGCAACTCATATCCTCTGCACAGGTGTGCAGCATCATCACCACCATCATGACCTGAAAAGACAGAATGAGGCTCTCTTGGACACCTGGGTCCAAGAATTCCGGGCAGGAAATGTCCCACGTGTATGTAAGTATCATTACCTGTGTTTCACTATTATCTAATCATGAATGTCTGTTTATTAGACATACCTTCATACATAATGGTGTGCTTCTCTCCCAACAGCTATAGAGGAGAGGGGTCACAATACCAAGGTGCATGCTGAGCGCTTGGTGAAGTTATGCCATCAGTGTGGTGAGTACAGATGTATTTTGCTATCTATAGTAAAATAAGCAAGAAAGAGTAAAGCAGTAACTGTGATTACCTAATACAGTAAATACAATAATAGTAATGTACAGTAAATATTGCATTGCAATGAATGTGGACTTACACCTATACTGCAAGAATTGCATACTGCCAACTGTAGTGCCATAAGGAGGGAAGACTAAAGCATTAACAGTAATAAAGTATATGCAATAAAGGTTTGTAGTGCAATAACTGTGTTCCAACGCCTGCATAATGACAACTGTTGTGCAAGAAAAACAGGAAATTATAGCAGTAACTGATTGAAGGTTTCTCTAATCAAGTCTGTTGTGCAATGCTTGTGGAAGTTGGGCTGTTTTGCAAGAAATTAATTATTAAAACTGTTCTGCAATAAAAACACAAAATGGTACCAGTACATGCATGAAGGTATGTCTAATAAAGTCTGTTGTGCAACAGGTCTGTTTTGCAAGAAATCAATTATCACAACTGTTTTGCAATAAAAACACAAAATACTATCAGTACCTGCATGAAGGTATGTCTAATAAAGTCTGTTGTGCAATAGGGCTGTTTTGCAAGAAATCATTTATTACAACTGTTCTGCAATAAAAACAACATACTTTCAGTACCTGCATGAAGGTATGTCTAATAAAGTCTGTTGTGCTACAAGTGTAGGCTCAGAGTTGTTTTGTAAGAAATCACTTATGACAATTGGTCTACAATGGCACATAGAGCAATAGCAATAACACCATGGTAAATTGTGTACAGCAGGATTGTATTGTTTTCACCACTGCATGTCAGTTACAAGCATTCAGGCTGTGAGGTACAATACTAGAGTCAGGTATAACAGTGTACTAGCTGTAGATTGCAAATAATAATCCATAATCAGATATTGGTTGTTGACTTAACAGATATTTCAACACACTAACAATGTATTGTGTGCACCTGAATTCTAAGTGGTAATATATACTTTGCCGACCATGCTTGTCATGCTTGAATGTTATGCATAGGTGTTCAACTGTCACTGCAATAAAGTATAAAACTGTACTACTATTAGCTGTTCATATTCTGGTGCCAAGATTTCTCTTGAAGAGGGCTAGTGAGGTGCTCTGATTGACATGTATAGGAAGTCTATTCCAGAGCATGGGCAGTCTCTGGCTTATGAACCTGTCCCTGCAGCATGTTCTGTTAATTGAAGTAATGAGGTTGAGGTCTCTGGAGCATGTGGTGTGAATGGATTGTGATTTCTTTAGATGTAGCATTTCTAACAGAGCTGAGTCGGACATGGCTTTGTAAGTCAAGCACAAATCACCTCTTAGTAGATGATATGAGACAGAGAATAGCTGATGTTTTTTTGAGTCTGTCCATGTAAGATGTGTTTAAGACCTAGGATCCTCTTTGTGAGGTACTTTTGTGGCCTTGCAAGCTGTTGCAGGTGTCTAGTGAGGTACATGCCAAATGGGGCATTATACTCTATGATTGGTCTAATGAGAGAAGAGTGGATAGAAATGATGACCTCTTTCTTCCTGGATGCAAAACACTTGGTAATGAGATGTGCCACATAGAAGGATTTCCTGACCACAGTTGCAATGTGGGGGTCAAAGGAGAAGTTGATGTCAACCTGTGTCCCAAGATCTCTTATAACACCTTCAGTGTTTAGTGGGCTCCCATCAATGTGGTAATTAGTGGGAACTTAGTTTTTCCCAAAGGGGATGATGATGCATTTTTTGGCATTAAGCTTAAAGTCTTCACTTTCAAGTCTTGAACCCAGGACCATGTGCATTACAATCACAGCAATATACCTCTACACCATCTGAAATAGTAAACTCACAGTACATCAGCCTACAGTACACCTTGGTAGTTATATAGGTCCACCTGATGTACAAGATTTCTGTGCAGTTGTGTACCTGCAGTTGTTACTGCTTGGGCTATACTGTCCCATGCAGATAGCTTGAGAGGTACGTACATGCTGCAGCAGCTATAGGACACTTTTACGCATAAAAAAGGAAAGATCTGCAGAGTAGATAGCAGTACTGTTGTCAATTATATAGACTAAATTGGTATTAAAGAACTGTATTTATCTCTCTTCCCACCCCTTATCTTCAAATATTTATTATTGTTATGCATTGGTTATGGATTACTAGTAACATACGTTTTTCCACATACTTTATGTTGGGGCATGTGTTTTATTGTTGTTATGTATTACAAAGGTTGCATATTAACATATCTTGTTGAATTGCCTATCCTGCTGACCATATGATGTAACTGATACTGGCATGCTGTTAATACAATGACTGTTTTGTTATTCATTGTTGTGTTTCACATAATATGCATTGAAATGTAATGGGGTTATTTCCAATGTTCTGGCATCCGGTTATTACTAACAATGGTTTTGTTCATAACTAACTAAATGTATTTCTTCACCTCCATAACCACAGCACGTCAGGGTAGGCCAGTTCCTGCCAGTATGTCTGGGACCCAAGCCTGTGGTGCCCTCTCTGATGACCCTGGACCACCTTCGGGTGGACCCGCCTCAGGGGATAGGGCCCATCCCCCCAGGAGTGGTGACAGAGGGGTGGTATTCACCCAGGATTGACTACCAGCCATGGTGCGCAGGATTGTTCAAAGGAGCTATGAACATTGCCTGCACCAGGTTGAGGGTAGCCTTGACAACCTGATGGGGCCCACTGGCCCCTGTGCCCAGCCTCCAGCACAGCAGTGTGGACTGCCCATGGGTGGGGACCTCAGTCATGCTGATGCTATCTGGAGGCACATGTACTTCGGATTCCACAACACTCTCCCGATCAAAAGTGTTTATCCCCTCATGTATCACACACCTCCCCTATCTGCTGTCTTTACTGTCTGCAATTGCATCCTCTGCGACCGAACTTACCTCCCACATGTACCTATATCCCTTCCCCAACATCTCTACCTATTAAAATAAAAAAATAGGGCACCTGTCCCTCAAACAAAAATATCACCCCATGCAAAGCTCTCCAGTTTGCAAATGTGTCCATTGGAGGCAACTAACTAATTCGGTCCAATTGGCTTGACAACACATTTATGTTGCCCTCACCTTTCTCTCTGGGGTTTGAGAGTCCAAATACATACACAAAATCTGTCATACTGCACAGTTGTTGCTGTACAAGAAATGGAAAGCTCTGGTCATTCCCTACACCTGTCCTCCACATCCCTACCTGCCATTTACTATGTTTTCCCCCTCCTTGCCCCCATTTCACCACAGTCCTATCACTCCCTTTTTCTTATCTTTTTAAATTTTTAGTGTGAGTTAGAGAGGAGCTAAATGGCACACCATGTAAGCCTGCTCAAGCCCGCTTAAAAGTGCTTTAATGTGCCTTAATGATCTTATGTGTTTTGCTCAGTGTTAAGCACATGTACAAAACAAACACCCCTTTCAAGTCGCAATCCCAGAGCCCTGTCTACTACAGCCTACTGCACTAAGACACACAGTTCTTAACTAAAGCAAGTGTTTCCAGCAATACATACTGATTGGGACTGACAGAGTAAAATCAAACCTAATGTAACAAATGGGAGGGTACCTGGGACTCTGATGTAGAAATATACCAGCAGACAGCCAAATAAATAGTAATGGCAGTATGTGAGGTGTGGAATAGCAGGTAAATGTGCCCTTTTACCTGCAACATCTTCAAACAAACCTATCACGGCATCAGTGACAGAGGACATATTTTCAAATGGGACCCTGCTACAGAACAACTGCCTTTAAAAAGTCATGCACATACTGATGGATGCAGACATGTGTCACAGCCTGTATGTCAGCACATATATCTGGCAAATACACCTTTTGCAGCACTGATTCAGTAGCTCAGCCTGTTAAATGCCTTCCATACAGAGCATTTTTGCCACACACCGTCCTGGGTTCGAATCCAGTGTGTTGTACTTCGACTGCATTGCTTGAACACAGCAAGTAATGACTGACTCGTGCACATTTAATCCCCACATGTTACTGGTATTAAACTGTCAGCCACCCAGCTTTGCAAGTTACAGGCCTGCAGGTAGGGATACACTACACATATTCATATAGCCAACTGTACCTCACCTACTACTCTCCTATTGGCACTGTAGCATAACATATGTTCCTTAAGCACAACCCTCAATTAGACAGTAATGGGTACCCTTACCCTGGTTTTGCTGCCACAGCTGCCACAGTTACACATATAGTTTGCAAGCCTCCAATGTGTTCACCCACCCCCCAAAATTGTGTCCTAGGCTGAAGCAGCAGCTGCAGCCTGCAGCATACATGATGGTATGTTCAGGTAGCTGCTACAGACTGACCATACCTCCCAACCCAATATAACATTTCTACAGTGGACAGTATTTGTACTTAACCTCATGATGCTGTAGTTTCCTCACCTCAGTAATGTCCATTTCAACAACTAAGAAAGGGGCTAAGGCCAATATGAAGGCTCTATGTATTGCACTGTGGTGCCCTGTCATTGGCTAATGATAGTGCAATTCAGCTAGCAATTCTGAGCCACAGATTGTTGCACAGGCAATTACCTGCTAATGAGCATTACAATCAAAAGGCAAGCAACTGCTTATGGCGAACAGGTCTGTATGTGGTTTTAGTCACACAGAGAGCGGATGTGCAAAGCATTTGCAGAGGAATGCTTCAATAAAAGGAATACATTACTCTACCAGGTATGTACTACATTTCCCCATAAAAAAGGGATGCAGATGGGAGGATTGAGGTATGGGGAAAAGGGACTAAAATGGTAGGCTTTTATTAGATCTATGAGAATGGCAAGTCAGTGATACTCTGCTGTCCAACACCTACAGGTATGCCTCTCAATTGTCCCTGCTTTGAGTCACTTCTCAGCTCTGTCCCTGTCAATCCCTCCTACAATGGTCGGCTGTTGTAGTAAAGATAGTGGGTTACATTTAAGACATATAGTGATAATAACTAAGGTTGTATACTCCATAACATCAAATGATGTACTGTAATTCACCTCCTCTCAGTCTGTCAATGTCACACATAATTGGTACTAATATTGTACATGTGTCTCTGAATGTCTCTGATGTACTCTGGCTAAATCCCAGTTTTGTGAACATTCGTCCCTGTCTGCCTGAGAGCTATGCCTAACATACCTCTCAACCTCCTACAGTAAGAAATCAGGACAAAGCCATATGTAATGGGGAGACAAAGGCTCAAACTCAGTGACAGAGTATACATATTGGTCATACAAAGTAAGAAAGTCATTACATTAACATATATTACTGAAACATAAGTGTTGTCTGAGGGGTCTGATGGGTGACAGTTAGATTCTGTGTCAGTTTTCTGACAGCAACCAACAATCAGTGGACAACCATTTGTCAGACATGCACAAGTTTGTGAAAGAAGGACCACATCTATGAGGCAAACATGGTGACATTCTGCAAACATCTGCATAGTTGAGGGTATGATGCCTACAGGGAACATATACAACAGCAGGTTGCATTGCCATCTGTCATTGTGGCACACTGGTGTAGCTGGACTGTCCCCATATAGCTGCTGGAATAGCACACTGTTAGTTGCTCGACAGTGGCCGTGTCACATATTAGTGGTATTTGCCTGTAGGGGACATGCCACAGTACACTGCAGTGATGACTGTAGAGACACACAGCAGTATCTGTCACAGCACACAGGGACATTACCCATTAGTGCTACTATATTGGTGATAGACAGACATGTATTGTGTCACCAAACTGTGGGGTATGACGTGTGAGGGGCTAGTGCAGGCCATTATGGGTGTGTATGGTCTGTACATAGTGGACATCCACATATCTGGTCCTGTAATGTGTTCTCCTGTTTTTATCTTGTAGGAAAAATGTACTGAAGGAGGCATCTTCCATTTTCGTCTGCAGAAAATGACATCATTCTGGATGCCCTCAGACACAACCATCACATCCTGCTGTTAAGAGGTTGCCATAATCATGAACAGTGAGCAGCATTGTGGGATGACCTTGTGAGGGTTGTTAATGATACTGGCCAACAGGACAGGACCTATGAGCAGGTTCGACACCAGACCACAGACATGGTCAATGCGGCATGTCAAAGGGCAGCTGCTGTTGCCAGAGATCATGCTGCCACTGATGGAGGGCCTGGAGCAGAATAACCACTCTCAGCCACAGAAGAATTCCTGGCAAACCAAGGATCAACCCACAGCTCATAGCCAACCATCACGCCATACATCCTAGAAGTGGGTGCCATAGCATCCACATCAGAGGACCGTCCAGGTAAGCTGACTGTTTACCCAGTATAATATATTATCTGTCATTGTGGCAGGCTCTACAGGCTAGTACATGGGTATCAAGTCTATCTGCATTGGAGGGGCACGGGGTTGGCTTTTACCCACAGCTGTGCACACTTACTCAGAATGTCACCAATATAGCCAGTATCACATTAGCTACTGTACATGTGGATATAAGCACATATTACCCTGTAACACTGCAACATTTGGTGTTGCTGATAATACTTCTCCTTCACCTTTTCACAGGTATGTCCTGTGCGGCCAGAGTTTGTGGTCCTGTACCTGATAAGTGTGATACTGCTGTTTTGCCAGATCAGACATACTTTATGAATGTTAAGGGCTGCATTATGCCTTTTGCACAACTGTTGCGCTTATCTAGAGTAGAATAATTGCATATTCCATTTCAGAGCAGTTAACTACAGTGCACAGCCTAAGGAATTACAGGTGTATATTTGTACAAACATTAACATGTTTGCACTTTCAGTTATGAGCAACTACACAGCCTGATATACATGAGGCAATTACTCCAAGATGCCCATTGGAACAGAATAGGGAGAAGGTACCTACCTAAAGCAGTGCTACTACAACTGGCATATCATTGTCAATATAGGTCTACTGGGTTTTATGTGTAGTTCTGTCACATACACTGTCATATTGCATACCTCACAGGTGTATTGAACTGATAACTTTACTCGGATGTAGGTGATGTGCATGTTATAAAGGGCCTGGGTTGTCTGTGTATGTTGTTGTGAGTATGTGTGTTGTGCATGGGATCAGAGATGAAAAGATGTGGGACATGTAATGCAGTAGTGGATTCACATTTATATGAGTCTGTGTGAATTACCATACATAATAGTGCAGGTGGTAATGTACTGTTTTTGTCATGCCTCTCACAGGTGAAGAGGGGGTTGGAGTCTGTCCCCCTCGCAATCTGATGTCAGGGTATTATTGGGTCTGATGATAACAGTGGCCATGGTGAGGCACAGGTGGGGTTGTTGGTGGCTGAATCTGTCCCAGAGGTTGACATCCCTCTTCTGCTCCCATTGTCCCTGCACACAGATTGACAGGGGTGCTCGAAGGAGGGCTGCTGCCCATCCACTTCCTGTTGCAGATATCACATTGTGGGTCACTCACATTGGTGACACCATGGAATGTTTCACTGATGTAGTGGACAGATGGTGGGCTCAGATAGTGTCTGTCTTTGAGCGCATGTTGTCTGTGCTGGAACATGTGGTTGTAGTTGGGCATCAGACATGTGGATGTAGGCCAGCAACACCATCTGCTGGGAGTCCACGTGGTCATGCACACTTAATTTCCCATAGTGGCATTACCTCCAGTGCTACAGAGGGAGGTGTGCTGTCCACACCACAATGTAGCAGGCCATAGGCATGTGGTTCTTGGCAGTCCTGTGGGGGACACAGGCACAGCAGACTGCAGTCACCATTAGGTAGGATCATTCCATCTGACCTTGGGCACGGTACTGCCTGTGCTACTCATGGAGAAGCCAGTTCCCGTGTTCATGACCAGAGATGGTGAAGAGTCCACTCTACCATGTACAGTCCACAAATGTCCATCATATGCATATGTAAGGCTAGCACTGAGCTTCACTGTGTACATGCCCTCATTCCAACACCACTGTCACATGCAGGCCACATACAGACACATACAGCGGTGTTGGAATGAGGGCATGCAACACCACTGTCACATGCAGGCCACCTACAGACACATACAGCACCTCTCCATGGCCCATGTCACCAGCACCCCTTCTTGACTCACACACATGCTGTCAACTGTTTGGTACAGCCTAGACCTGTGACAACCCAACACCACAACCTGTGCATGGGATGATACTTGTGCCACATATCTGCCATCCATGCCATTGATGCGGGGACCTGCATATATGTGTCTGATGCACAGGTTGACTATATACCTTTATATGTGTTTCTGTAGTGCAGTAGTGTTATGTGATGGCAGTTGTTGTGGGCCATGGCAGGTACTGTATGCTGGCACATGTCAGGACTACACATCACACATTGTGTATCTTTGTTGCCTGATGGTAGCATTATAGAATGAGAGGTGTGTCACAGAACTTTGTATGTATTTGTCCCAGGAGTCTGAATGGTGCAGCTATGGACACATGGCAGCAATACAGTGGCACAGGATGGCAAGACAGCACAGCAGAGATATGACGTCAACAAGGAATGCCAGTATATGTGCATGGCTCCCTATCTGCATATGTGTAGGACATTGTGTCAGGGACAATAGTGTCATCATGCTTTCATACCTTGTGACACACTCTACTACCCTTGATACATGTCACCTGGGTAATCTGTACGTACAACTATAGATGGTGGCAGACATCAGTTATGCTAATGTACAGAAGGGCAATTTAGGACCAACAGCTAGTCACAAAGCCTTAAAATCCATAACCTATACACAGGGGTAGGCCACATGGGCATGTCTCTAGTGTTTTCAGGGGACATCCAGTATTTATACAAGTACACAAGTTGGATGCTGTGAGATTAGAACTTCTACCTATCTAGTATTACATTCAATACCTTGCAGCAGTTATTACATGCACTACAGAGTCTGACTGTTGTTAGATAGTCACCCAATGCTGTTAATGTGGATGACATTCACAGGCCTTGTAGAGGAGGGAATTTAGAGGCCAGCAGCCAGTCACAGGGCCATAAAATGCATACCATTGCACAGAGACAGCCCATATGAGCATGTCTGTAGTGCTGTGAGGGGCTGTATTGATATATATATATATATATATATATATATATATATATATATATATATATATATATATATATATACACACACACACACACACACACACACACACACACACACACACACACACACACACACACACAACACCTGGTAATATCCCTATGTGTGTACACTTACCAGTCTCGCCATATGTGGCCAGGGAGAATACAACCTGTCCAAGTACTGCATTGCACCCATTGTACATTACACCACCTGTGTACCTATGTCTGTCTGCAGGGTGACAGCCCGCAGACTCAGGGATATGTGGGTGAGTGTATTATGTTTTGTTGTGGTCTTGGCCTGGTGCCATTGGACAGCTGTTGTGATGTGTATGTGCAAATAACTCCAGCATTCGGGGATGTGTGGGAAGATTTGTACATCCTCGCCCATATCTATATCAATGTGTATAACAGGGTTGTCTCCAAAAATGTGGTTGCGTGTGTCAGTAATGTAAATCTGTTCTGTAGAAGTATGTGGGGAGTCTATGTATCACTGAACTTTATATAGCTATATATACATCTTGTTTTTATATATATATATATATATATATATATATATATATATATATATATATACATATATATATATGTGTGTGTGTGTGTGTGTGTGTGTGTGTGTGATAGGGACACTAATCAAGCATGAGGGGGTAGGGATAGACAGATATGTAAACGTAGCTGTATGTCTGTACAGACATATTTCCACATATCAGGTCTTTGGGTGGTAGAAGCAACAGACTTGGGCTCAAGTTAGCTAAGTGTAGGAGCATGCCTAGAGTGATTGCCAGTACTTACAAGGTGACTCCTGGCCAGAGCTACCTGTACTCCAGTCTGGAATTATTGTGTGCTGCAGGCCTTAGCTAGTGCACCTGTTACCACAGTTCTGCAGTTGCCTGATATTGTCCATAGCATTCCCCGGCTGTTTGCTGACCTTAATATGTGACTCAAACTTCAGAACTGTAGAAAGCTTTAGAGACTGTCTAGACTCTTACTGCATATTTTTGGCCTGTTTCACATAACATTGTTGTTTTATGGCAAATTAGTGGCAAATCAGTCAAGATTTATGTAAATTAATAATGACAGATATTTAAATTTCAGATTCCATGCACAGCAGGAGAGTCATTCTAATGCAGGACCTGTTCTTCTATCCACATTCTATGCTTGTAGGAGCAGTTATTTAAAACCTGTCCCAAGTTGTTGGCCTTGGTCCCACTTTTATTCACTTTATTTCAACAGATTTCCTGCTGTCAGAGTTTGAGAGGTATGATGTGATTGGGGTACATGATGAAACATCACACACAGGGTGACAGTCTGCATACCTTTCCCTGTACATGTTTTTGCAGAATGTCCAGCATTTTGCCCCATATCTCTGCTGTGTTCCTCATACATTTGTAGTTTCTGGTGCTATACTGTACATCAGTTTCTGACTTGTACCTACTGACATGTTTATCTGTTGGCCTTTACATCCTGCAGCTAATCTGACCTTTTGCAGCCTGCTGTTAAACTAGCCACCTGCTAGGTTACTCAGGGTGTGTATAATGTCTGGTATGGCCCTTTGTGCCCCCATTCACTCTGGCTTTGTCCAGCTGTCTTGCAGTAACAGATTGAGGGTTTCTGACAGTCTTTGGTACTACCACCATATGTGTACCTCACATGCAAAAGATGTTTGATGCTGCCAGATTCAAACCATCAACATCATCACACATGCTACTATCTCTGCCCCACTGAGCCACATCGGCTGCCAGACAGAGAGGTTTCCTCCCTCACACTATCAACAAGATAGTGGAATTTTCTTGTCTGCTGCTGTATCATTGCAGACTTACTGTTACAGCAGTTGTATGGCAACACTGATGTTTTTGAGGTGGGAGACAATCAGCCTAAGCTCTGCTGGCATAGACAGTTGTGCGACTGCCCTGTGACCCTACTGTTTGGGATCTCCCTGGACTACTGTTGTGGAGTTTCCAGCCATGTGGCTTAATGGCTATTATGGGGCACATACTAGTGAACAGAGTACCTGTTTTCCCAAGTGTGTGTTAGATCTGTACAAGTAGCCCAGTATCCCACTATAGATCTCTGAAAGTAGCCCAGTAGCACACTATATATAGCCCACTATATTCCCTTGCATACATGCGGCAGGTCCATAAATATGCTACCATATTATAGTACCCCTTACAAGTGGTGACTTACCTTGTGAATGCAGCAGTTGACAGATCTGTAGTTCGGGGCTGACTCTGTCTGATGCAGGCAGTCCACAGCCAATATATGGTGAGGTACAAGTTGTGTGGCCTGGCTGGCATCATTTTTATCCAAATAAAAAGGAGATGAGGGCAAAAAAACTGTCCCGAATAACCTCACACAAATTTGCTCAGAAACTCCAATAGAGGGCCCGCACCACAAACAAATGAATATAACAAAACAATAAACTAACTTTTGATATATTCAATTGTTTGTGGTGTGGGCCCTCTATTGAAGTTTCTGAGCGAATTGGTATAATTTTTACTAATATGTATGTGAGTCAGAGTACAGTGTCAGTCCCTAGGGCCATAGGTTGTCAGTGCATGTGCTATGTGTTGTCTCTTGGCGAAGGCCAAAGCATATTGGGCATGTCTACATCTGCTACAGAGACAGCCTCAGGGGGTTCCTCCTCCGAGTCCCACTGTGGGTGCATCTGTGGTGACCTAGGAACTGGTGGGGGGTTGTGTATCCCTTTCCTTTGCTGATCCTGCTGCAGCTGTTTCTACCTGATCATATTGTGTAGCATGGTGCATACTGTGAACATCTGTGCATATGTGGCTGGAGATTACTGCAAGGCTCCACCAGATATATTGAGGCATGGGTGCTGTGACTTCAACAGCCCCAAAACACACTCTATGATGTTCCTGGTTTGTGCGTGTGCCTCATTATGGCATTCTTTGGTGGGTGTGTGTGCATTTCTGATGTGTGTCATCATCCATGGTTCCAGTGTGTAGCCACTATTGCCAAGTAAATGACTGTGTGGGATGTCTCCCTAGTAAACATCTGGTACAGCTGTGATGCGAGCCAGATATGGGAGTCGTGATAACTGCTAGGGCTGAAAGCACACACATTCATGATAATGCCCTGGGAATTACACACAACCTGGCAGTTGATGGAGTGATACCCCTTGAGGTGGATGTAGATTCTACCCTCTTCATTGGGTGGTGCCTTGATGTGTACATGAGTGCAGTCTATGGCACCCAGTACCTCAGGATAGTATGCTACATGGTAGAAGAGTCACATACTGCTGGCCCTCTCCTCAGGGGTGTGGAGAAGATAAATGTGCTCACTAAAATGTGGTAGCATGGTATCCAGGAACTGGTGGAGTACCCTGGAAGCAGATGCCTGTGAGACCCCCATCATATCCCCAGTTGGTCTTTTGAAAGTACCTGTTGCTAGTATCCTAAGGGCAACACATACCTTTGTTTCCATTGGGATGGGTTCCCCCCTGTTTGCTTTGGGTCTGCACTGAGGTTGGAAGAGCTCACTGAGTTGTTGTAGCATGTCTCTATCCACCATGTAGTTCTCTACAATCTCCAGCTCATGTAGCTCCTGGTAGGTTAGCTCGGGCCTGAACACACTTCTCCTTCTCAGTCTAGGCCTATGGTCAGCATCAGTAGCAGCTGCATTGACCTCAGAATCTAGCATGTGCATATGTATCAGACCTGCAGCAGTCTCTACGATTCTCTAGGCTAAAATTCCCAAGTCTGTACTCCAATGTGCAGAGTATGGGGGAAATCAGATTGTAGGGTGTATGCATACTTTATAGTGCTCAGCTGTAGGTGTACTCTGTGTGATTGGCTAGCTATGATGCATTCTACCTGCCAAGTATTTCATTTAGGGGTTTAATGGCCCTAGTTTAAGTGAAACAGGGCTCACCAGTCATTAATATCTCATTGGCTTTGTCAGCCATTTTTTTACAGCCTTCCTTGCTGAGCACTGTGGTGCACAGCGCAAACCTGCACCACAAAGTTAAACAAAGCATAGTAGTTAGTAGACACCCACCCATGGCAGGTCATGCACAGCACAGCTGTGTGCCGCACAAACACAGTCAAATATGCTCTAACCCACTGAAACACATGCCCCACAGGTAAACAAAGCTTAGCAGTCACTGGACACCCCCCTGCTGAGCAGAGGGGCACGCTGCACAAACAGGAGCAGCTGAGCTCCAATGAGCTTAAATGTTTGTGGACACACACCCTTTAGATGTCAGCTACTTCTTCTGTGACCACCAACATGGTTCTGTGTCTACACGGATGGGATCTGCAGACACAGATACCCATTTGTGCTATTCAGTAACCCCAGCTCATTTGCATACAGATCTGTGCACAGTACCTGGTTACTGCATGCATTGAGGCCCTACCTCGTTAGTGACTACAGCAGTACTGCTATGTGCATACTCCACACAGGGTCCTCTAATGCATTACTGTTACATATTCACAAATTCTGTTTTTTACAATATTTTTTATTTCCTTTTCCATAACAGCATGTTTGCACATTGCAGCTCGCTGCACAAACATACCTAGGATATAAAAAAAAATATTTTGTATTATTTTCCATATGGTGTTGGACACACAGTGGTTACTTTTGTGGATATCTGTGCCCTCTCTCCTATATCTGCCACTGCAACCCCACTTTTACAACCCTGTTGTCATTTTTACTTCCTTTACATGGAATTTTTCCATGTACATTATGGACTCCAACACAGGGTTTGCACAACTGTCTATCTGCTTCTTGGATCACTCTATCTGCCTCATTTAAATGCATTTCACCTGCTTATGAGGTGATTTACATGCCACGGATACTTCCATGTTCGCACACTTGTGCACGCCACTCAGCTTCCTTTACTGGATCGCAGATCTGTTTATTTCTGTGTAAGCACTGTGTCACTATGCCTACATGATAAATCCATCCATGTAGGCTGTATTAAATTCCCCCCAAAAGATTTAAAAATTTTTAATATAAGTGTTAAGCACTTTCATCCCTAAACACACAGGACTTCATCAGAACAAATGGTAAATATTTTCCTAGTCTTTAAATAACCCCACCCAATCACCACCAATAATTTCTTAAAGAGCTACAACATGCAAATGACTAAAATTAGTGCATTTAAACAAGATAATATAAAACAATCTCATGCATGTAAATACAAAATAAAAAATATTAAAATTCAATTTCATTAAAATAATTCTATAATTTAGCAGATCTCATTTTATGAAGGGGTGCAATAGAAACTGTTCCATTAATACCTGGATTGTTATGGGTATTCAAATGAAACTGCCAAAGGAGCTCTGTATATTCTGTAAGGGTTTCACATGCACCACTGTTAGTATCTCTAGGCACAACTTCTAAAATAAAAAAAGGATTTTTTTTAAAAGATATACAACTTAGGGAATGTTTATACAATGCAGTTTATGGTTGGTGACAGCATGCAAATATTCATAAATTCTTTTTTTCAGGGCACGTTCAGTCTTTCCTACATAAAATGACACACATACCAAGCATTTTTCTAAATAAACAACCCCTGATGTATTAGAGATCCCATGCTGAAAAATCACCTTAGTTTTAAAACTATAGTCCAGGGTTAGGTTAGTCAAATTTATTATGTATAAACATTGTGTACGTCTCCTGCATTTGCCTATACCAAGCTTTGGCTTGTAAATAGGAGTTGTAACCTTCCAATTTTCCATCAAATGTTTAAAATTATTATTTACTTTAAAAATAAATGAAAGTTTATCACACAGTTTTCTGCAAATAGCTTCAGTCCCTTTAAAAATGTTCCAATTTAATTTTACAGTACTTTTTTATTTTCTCAAATCCATCACAAAATGGAAA
Organism: Protopterus annectens; assembly: GCF_019279795.1. NCBI lineage: Eukaryota > Metazoa > Chordata > Ceratodontiformes > Protopteridae > Protopterus > Protopterus annectens. The sequence continues at coordinate 199,595,192 of NC_056748.1, read as the reverse complement.
CACAAAAGCTATAGTAAAAAATTTTCTGGCAATTCAATAAACTCTGTGTAGGATTCACGTGAAGCCTATATGGAGTCTACTTGTTAGCATGATGATCAGCAGTGTTGATTGCATATTAATTCAGCTCATCATGTTTACACATATGCAAGCATAGTTTCATGGCCAGTAATAGTGTTGCCACTAGAAAACCATGTAGAGCAGCACAGACACAGAAACAAGAAGCACTCAAGTTTGTTTATGAACAAACCTGCTCGTCAAGATTATGCAGACAGCCGCAATGACCAGCAGCGATGAAAGTACTGCATTAACATCAGTATTAACACAGTAAAGAAAAGTGTACTGAGTACTATGTACACTACAATAATTATTTACAGAATTAAATAATGGAGGGGGAACAGCCAGGGCAAATGAAATGAAACATGCACTAGGCAGGGAAGGTATGCTGATGAATATGGGCACAGAGATGTATGATAGGAATGAGGAAAGAGTAAGAGGACATGGTAAATATGACAATGTTGAGAAGTGTGCTGCATAGCTCATGTGGACGACAACACCATTGAGATGTGCAATGTTTAGAGAGTCATAGGACATTACTAGGCTACCAACCAGCAGCACATACAATCATATCTATTATTATACCATTTAAATACAAATCACTATACCTATGTAATGCAAGATAGTAGGAGTATTTGTATATGTGTGTATGTGCTGGATTTAATACAGACTGTCTCTGTCCATATATGACATGTGCACCACTCCATGACAGAATTAACAAAAACACATTCAGTGGTCTGAAGATGGATAGCAGAGAGTCATGGAGAAGCTCTGCTTCATAATATGTATATGCATCTTTAAAATGATGACAACTTCAGTGTTCCACAGAATGGATGTTATGTGGACAGAGATAAAATAGGGGATGTTAGATTCAGGGGGCTATGTAAAAGGTTCTCCTGAGTGGGATTCAAAGCATCATACAATGACTGTAATTTACCACCAACCACATACACACCTGTTGTCTGAGGTCGGATTTCAGCACCACACCTGTGTAGGCACAGCAGCTGCATTATATGCAGTGTAAGACTAGCACCCCCACAGATGTCTGACTATAACTGTACCAGAGTGAACCCTATAGAGTATGACATCATCAGTGTATTCAGAGAAGAAGATGTTGGCACGAGTGTATGACATAGATGTGGACTCATATCCTGGTGCAAAATTGTCCCCAGACTGATAGCTGAATGAAGACACACACATACACACACACACACACACACACACACACACACACACACACACACACACACACACACACACACACACACACACGCACATACTGATTGTTGTGTGAATATAACCTCTGCCTAGCTAGTTACAGATACTGAAGAACACAGTATTTAATGCTAGCATCATGGCATAAGTCTGTCTTTAACACTGTAAGAGTGCTCTTTATAGATGATGACATCATCAGTGTATGCAGAGACGAATATGTTGAAAGGAGTGTCTGACATAGCTCTGGACTCACATCCTGGTGTAAAAATGGCTTCAGACTGATAGTTGAATGAGCATACACACTCAGGCTTACTGTTGTCAGAATAGAACTCCTACTTATCTAGGTTGCACAAGCTGAAGAACACAATATGTAATGCTAGCACAACCACACCAGTCCGTATTTGAGACTGTAAGAGTGCTCTTTATAGAGGATGACATCATCAGTGTATGCTAAGTAGATGATGTTGGGAGGGCTGTATGAAATTGCTGTGGAATCATATAGCAGTGTAGAAGTATCTTCTGAATGCTACTTGAGTGAGGGTTGTAGGACCTGTACTAATGCTTTTATGGCTGCACACACAAGTTGACTGCAGTGAAATTAGAACCCCTACCTATCTAATTGCACAAGCATAAGAGCACAGTAGTTAACACTTAAAGCACTGCAGAAGTCTGATTTTAGCACTGTCAAAGTGCACTTTTTAGAGGATGACATCATCAGTGTATACTGAGAGGAGGATGTTGAGATGGCTGTATGAAGTTGCTGTGGAGTCATATAGCAGTATAAAAGTACCTTCTCAAGGCGACTTGAGTGAGGACAGAAGAACCTGAACTCATATTCTTCTGACTACACAGACACACACACACACACACACACACACACACACACACACACACACACACACACACACATACATGTGCGCACGCACACATGCATACACAGAAACACACTTTGGAAACACCAGTTGTGCAATGATGGAGTTATGTGTCTTCATATTCAGATGAAGGTATGTCCATATTAATACAGGTTACTGACAATATCAGTGGGATATGATTATGGATGTCCCATGTCCAGTGTCACTATAAACCCATCCCACATATAACAATGCAGTTACTGTCTGTAATGCTGGGGTCTGTTTGGCAATAACCCAAGTTCTGATATATCATTCAGAAGTGCATTGCTGCAGGGGACACATGAATATCAGAAAGTATGTGTTCAGTGAAAAAGACATGTCACTGCCCTTCTCTTGTGCTTTTGATTGCATTTCCATGTACTGGAAGATTACAGCCCAGTAACCACAATTTAACCTGCTATACACCTCTTCACAAAGAAGCTGATTTGCGTTGATGATGGCAAAGTATTAACATGTGTGAATCAAATTGCAGGAATTTAACTTGGATGTCTGAAGTAGCAGTGTCCACTGCTGCGCATTGTTAAACTGTGCACAAATAAGTACATACAGTAACTGACCTGATTGGGTTTAACTGCAAAATGCATTTGTTTGTTGTAACTGTTTCATGTATCAGGCTTGCAAGATATGTTATGGGAGATAGTGCTGGCTGCTACTATGATGTGTATGCTGCAGTCTGTCTTTGAAATGTTTGGGCCAAAGTTTACATAAATAACTGTTGCCCTTGCCTTTCCCATTTGCACAATGTTAAGCACTGAGCAAATGCAGTCCTCTGCTTAAGATAAAAAGTGCAACATTTAATTTGGTTCACTTTGCAGCATGACGTGACTGACATAGCAGTAAAGAAGGATTAGTAGAGGGACAATGAGCCAAGCAGAATAAGGTAGGATAAATATGTAATAGTTGAGGTAAAGGATGCCAATGGAAATAATTTGCTTTGGCCAGTATCCAACATATCTCCATACAAACTCATAGCTATGGCAAATGTTAAGATGTGGGTGATTAAACATATCATGGAAATATAACATCACAGTAACAAATGATGTGAGGGGCATCTGGAATCAAATCTTTGAGGCTATGGGTAAAAAAAAAAACTTCAGTCAAGTGATTTATGACAACAGTCCACATATAAAGTTATACTTTGTTACATCTAGCAGTGCATATAACTGCCAGACTAATTGTTTCAAACTAGTGTTTTACTCACCTGTAACTATTTGTTCCTATAGCACAGCAAGTTTAAGCAGTATTTTGCAGAAATAATCAGAGTAGTACATCTGATGGTTGGTGAATAATGCCAAACTCCATGCAAATGCAAAGGACAAAAAGTAAAGGCTTTTAATGGGCCAAATTTGGGCAATGTATATTGCATGTGATTTGAATTTCTGACCAGATTAAAGGTGTGAACATTGGGTAGATAGGAAAGTGGTGAAATGGTGGAGCAAGCAGAGGGAAGAACAAAGGGGAAGCAATAAAGGAATTTCCAGGAGGGCATTAGGAAAGGACCATAGATCTCCAGTTCTTCAACACAGTAATGCACACTTGTAGAGAAAATTTGATGAATTTAGACTGTCACCACAACACAGATGGGTGACAACACAATGATGTTGTATAGCCAACTGGACCAAATCAAGGGTGTCGAAAAGACACGTGAAGTGAAGAGCTACGTATGAGACATATTTTTTTTGCGAGACAGGTAACCATTTTTCTAGTTTGGATTAAAAAAAGAGGAAGGCTGGGGAAGGGATGTATGAATGAGAGCCAGGAAGATAGGGTATGTTAGGAAATAGGTACATACAAACAGGACAAACAAGACAGACACAGGGATGGTGATAGATAGAAATGGCTGGACACTGTGATTGAGGATAGGGACATCAGAGGCTCATGCCTGTCAAGTGTGGGAAAAATGAGAATCTAGCCTCATCCTCAAAATTGTCAACACTGTCTCCTTCCTCAGTTCCTTGTGAGACTGCTTGATGTGGGAGTCTCTTTTCTATTTTAATGAGCAGCTTCTCCAGGTGGCTGATGTGGGCTCCAAGGCCAGTTTCTATATCAACACACACTATCTCAAGCAGCTCCTGGTTGGTAACAGAATTGCTGCCTCCAGAAATACTCCTGGAGGGTACCAATGTACCAGAAGCTGAGACAATGCTACCTGATGTGGATGGACCATGTAGTGGCAGAGCTGTGGAGGCAGTATTGCCAGGTTGCATCCCAGATGTGCTGGGTGTTAGTGTGGCAGCTGGTGGAGGGATGGCAAGCTGAGACATAGAGGTCAACCTACCTCGCTGTTTGTTGTTATGCAATCACAACAGTGTGATTTCAAGAAAAAAAAAAAGATACGTGGTGGGAGTGACAAAAAGAAAAGAGATTATTATAACCATGATATGTCACATTCATGCTATGTTATAGTAAATATCCTTTTATTATGATACCAGCTATAGAGGTTTCACAATCAATAAAAATGACTGTGAATTGTTTCAAGTAATCCTTGTTATATGTACATATTCCATATATACTTTAAAAAATACTATATTTATTACAATCACGGTTAGTTGTACTGCGCACATACATACCCATTTTTCCTCTGAGTCACTCCAAGCTGTTAGCATGTGCCTCCTGTTTGCAAAGATTTCCTCCACAGCTGTAAAATTGAAATGAAAGAAGAGAGATGAAAGCATTATGCATACCAGTCTTGGCTAGCTCCAGCATTCCATGACATTTAAAGTTACTTGATCTGTATACTTACACAACTCGGGGGGGGGGGGGTGTCAGCTGTTCTGAACTTATCCAACCATAGGTTGAGTGCTACCTGCTTGTACCTCTTTAGGTCATTGTAGTGGAGCTTACACTGCTTCCCAGTGCATGGTATACCAATCACACTAAACACAGCCTTGGCTAGGCTGTTCCAAGCCTCAGCTTTGTACAGAGACCCGGTATATTCTGTCTGCAGCAGTCTATAGCTGTAGAGCATCACGAGGAGAACAACAAATATTTTTGACTCCTCTACACCCCATCTCTGTGCTCTGAATTTGGCACCATCTTTCACATTTCCTATCATGTCAGCAAAGTTCCTCCAACAAAAGTTGCAATGTTTTCTGCCAGTTTGTGATATTGCATTTTACACGCACAAACATGGCAACCACATTTGTGCACTAGTAAGCAAAGAGGAACATTACTAAACAGGGGAGGGGAATTTATGAAACAACAATGTTAATTTGAGACTTGGCATTGATTTATAGGCTCATAGGTTCATTGGTAGGTACTAGGCTATCAGCCCTGGGGTCTATATAAGCCCAGCAAAAAAGGTACCCTGGGTTTTGCCACCAAAGAAAATTATTTTCCTGTGCCACTGTCGAGCAGAGCCACAGAGGTGATCCCCGGGGTGAATTTCCTATTTCCCATCCAATCATCAAGATTTTTCTTGAAGAGTGCTAATGAGGATCTTTGTTTGATATAGATAGGTAGTTTATTCCAGAGTATGGGAAGTCTCTGGGACAGGAATCTATCCCTCAGGCATGTTCTGTTTATTGTGGTGACAAGGTTTAGGTCCCTAGAGCATGTAGCTCGGAGGGATTGGGATTTCTTTAAGTGGAGCATGTCCAACAGCTCTGGGTTTGACATAGCTTTGTATGTTAGGCAGAGATCACCTCTGAGTAGGCGATATGTGATGGAGTAAAGCTGGAGTTTTTTGAGATGGTCTGCGTAGGGCATCTGTTTGAAGCCAGTAATCCTCTTTGTGAGGTATTTCTGCGGCCTTTTCAGTTGTTGTAGATGTCTTGTGATGTATATACCAAAAGGGGCATTGTACTCTATAATGGGTCTAATGAGAGATGAGTAGAGGGGAACAATGACCTCTTTTTTTCTGGATGAGAAAACTTTTGTGATGAGGTGTGCCATGTAGAAGGATTTCCTGACTACTGTGGCGATGTGATTATCAAAGGAGAGACTACTGTCCACCTGTGTCCCAAGGTCTCTTATCTACCGCCTATGTTGTAGTTCATGGGTACAGAGTTTTTACCAAAGGGGATAACAATGCACTTTTTGGCATTGAGCTTGAGGCCATGGCTTTGACACCAGGCATCTGTCTCAGTGAGGCCCTTTTGTAGGATGTCCACATCATTAGGAGTTTTGATTATGGTTCCTAGTTTGCAGTCATCTGTGAACTTTGTTAGCCAAAGACCTTCTGTGTTAGCCTGTACTTCAGAGAAGTAGATACCAAACAGGAGAGGACCTAGGACTGAACCCTGTGGTACTCCACTTGTCACTGGTCTGAAGTTGGATTTAGAGTCTGCTACTTTCACAGTGTGGGTTCTGTCAGTGAGCCAGTTGGCAACCCATCTTGTGACATAGGGATTTATACCTAGTTTAGTGAGTTTGTCTATAATTCCAGAGTGGGGGATGGTGTTGAAAGCGTTGACGAGAGCTAGATAGGCTGTGTGAAACACCTTACCCTCATCTACGGCTTTGGTGACCTTTTCAAAAGAAGTCTATCAGGTTTAGGAGACATGGTCTGCCTTTTACAAACTTGAACTGGGTAGGATCCAGAGTTTGGAGATTACCGATGTCATTGTTTATAAGTTCCATGATGATACACTCCATAGCCTTGCAGACCAGGCTCTTCAGGCTAATGGGGCGGTAGTTCCTGGGGTCCATGGTGGCTCCTCTTTTGTGGAGTGGGATAACCTTTGCTGTGCACCATTCAGTGGGCACAAAGCCTGAGGTGAGGCTATGATTGAACATGGTACTTAGGTGGGGTGCCAGTTCATTCTGTAGTTCATGTAGAATGCAGCCTGGGATGTTGTCAGGTCCCATGGATGCTGTGTTCTTGGCTTTGGAGAGTGTGTTTTTTACCCGTGCAGCTGTGATTACAGGTACTTTGCATTCTTCTGGTATAGAGATGGGCCCTTTAGGGGATGAGGGAGGGGTAAAGTTAGCACTGAATCTATCTGCCAGGATGTTGACAATATCAGTTGGTTCTGTATATTTAGTGTCATTGTGCTGTAGCTCAGAGCAGATCTGAGTGTTGCCATTGAGATTCTTGACATAGCTATAGAATGCTTTGAGGATGTCTTTAGAATCAGTGGCAATTTTGTTTTCTTAACTAGCTTTGGGGGATTTTATGAGGGATCTCAGCTTCTTACTGAGGCTGACCAAGGAGTTACTCCAATCGTGGGATTTTACTCTTTTTTGCAACGGCTTCTTTCTTCTCTTATATAGTTTGTTTATAGCAGGGGACCACCAGATTGGCTTCCTTTTTTTAGAGGATAGCATCTTGGTTCTGTTAGGGATTGTACAATCCATGCACTTGTGTAAGTGCTTATAAAGTGCAATTATATAGGATTCAGCAGTCGTATCTCTATTGTCCGTCAGCATGGGTGTCGTGAAGTTTGCCACTTCTGTCTTAAGAAGCATGAAGTTGGCTTTGGAGAAATTTTTTATGGTGGTTTCCCTAATGGGGGGTGGGGGTGGGATGTGGATGTCTAAGGTGATTTGCTTGTGGTCGGATCTGACCAACGAGGAATTGACCTCTGGTGTGGAACAGTGGTTGCCCATGTTGGTAATGACTAAGTCTAGGATATTGCATTCTATCCCAAATGCTAAACTTGTCCAATATGCAGACGACTCTACCATCATCTGCTCTGCTGAGTCTCTCCCCAAACTCATGCATGTAACTCAGGCTGCCTCAAACAGCACTGAGACATGGATGGTAAACAATCACCTAGCACTCAATGCATCTAAAACCAAAATCATGATCTTTACCCTATTTACAAACACCAAAATGGACAAGAACTCCTTCTCTATAGTAAGCCAAAACATGACTCCTATCGAAATAGTCTGCATACTAATCTTCTAGGAGTCCTTATTGATGAACAACTAAAGTTTGACACCCACCTTCAAACTAACATCAAGAAAACTGACCAAAAGCTTGGAATTCTCTATCAACGCAATCCCTACCTTACCTCTTCAACTATGCTTACCCTCTCTACCACTTACCTCTTTCCCTCTCTCATGTATGGGGCCCATCCCTTTACCAATACACAAGCCGCCCTTAAGACTAAACTGGCATCATGCTAGAATAAAATCTCCACGTTTGCTACTAGCTCCAAATCCTCCTCCCACGACTGTGATGCCTTACACTCCTTGAACTGGCTGCAGCTCCCCAACTATCTATTTTACATTCAGCTGTTTACTTCTCATAAACTCATTTTCAAGCCATCTCAATGCCCCTCCCTCTCCTCCATCCTTACTATACATCTTCCTTATCGAACTCTTAGGTCTAATAATCAGAATCTCCTTGAAGTGTACAAACCTTTACATATTCCTGGGTAACTTCTGCTGTCATTTTCCCCAGCATGAAAATGGAACTCACCCCCCCATATCTGAACAACCCAGAACTTCTCCCCTTTCAAGACTTTGCTCCATTCCCATCTCTCTTCTACTTGGGAGTGCTCCTGCTCTCATCCCTCCTAACCTCCACCCAATTACTTTCACTTCCAGCAACCTTTCTCTCTCAAATTTCTACCTAACACTAGCCATGCTTTTTCCTCCTTTGTCTTTCCCTTACAATTACTTCTTCCTTTATATCCTAGATAGTAAAGGCATTTGCATTCCACATAAAACAGAATGCGTATTATCTCATGTTGGTTCAGAATCTATGATTATGGCATACTACATAAATTATTTTACTACTACTCTCACTGTATCAATATGTTTCCATTAATTTTTATGTTGCATAATATTCTGTATTAACTTCTGTTGATTTCGCTTTTGTAATATTCTGTATTCATTTCTGTTGATTTTTGCCTTGTATGCATGTACATGGAGCTTTTCTCCCTGGGACTCCATTGAAAAAGGCTTATCTCAGCCCAAGGGACTTTCCCAGTTAACAAACTGCAAATAAATAAATAAATACATGAAATATACACAATGTTCGTACATAGTAAACACTACTAACCTAACCCTGGACAATATTTTTAAAACTAAGGTAATTTTACTTCAACATGGGAACTGTAATACTTCAGGGCTTGTTTATTTAGCAAAATTCTTGGTATTTGTGGAATTTTATGTTGGAAAGACTGAACATCTCATGAAAAAAAGAATTTATGAGCATTTACATGATGCCACCAAAGCTAACCCTAAAAATATATTGTATTGTACTGTATAAACTTTTCCTGAGTTGTGTATCTTTTAACAAATTCCTCTCTAGTATTTTAGAAGTTGTGCCTAGGGTTGCTAGAGGTAGTGCATGGAAGACCCTTATAGAATATAAAGAGCTCCTTTGTCAGTTTTGCTTGAAGATCGATAACTATCCAGGCATTAAAGGAAAGGTTTCTATAGCACCCCTTCTTAAAATGAAAGCTGCTAAATTATAGAATTATTTTAATAAAATGTAATTTTAATGTTATTGTGTATTTGTTTCATGTTTTCATGCATTAGATTGTTTTATATCTTGTTGTTTAAATGCACTGATTTTAGTAATTTGCATATTGTCGTTCTTTAAATAAATTATTGGTGATGATTGAGTGGGGTTATTTAAAGACTTGGAGAACATTTTACCTTTTGTTCTGATGAAGTCCTGCATGTTTGAGAATGAAAGCACTTAACATTTGCCTAGGGATTCAATAAACTTCATGTAGGCGTAGCGCAAAGTCTTTTTGGAGTTTACATGTTTGTAAGATGAGCAGCAGCATTAATTGCATATGCCAGCAGCAAATTTTAATGAAAATATGACCAGTTTCACGGCCAGTAACAGTGTTGTTGACCAGTAAATCTTGTAGAGCAACACAAACACCTGCAGATATGTGCACCTGTTTACCTACGGGCAAACTAAGTCTGCAGGATTGCGGTGAAAACCACAATGATTAGCGGGGTTATTAATTAAACAATGTATATTGTTCCAACATAATACATGGAAGTATATACAGTGCAGAGTAGCGTAGAAACCTGTTTCAGACATATTGAATAAAGGTTGTGCAAATCATAAACAAGGTATGTAGACTGCATTATAAATAAATAGTCGGGAAATGTGTGTATTGAAAAGGGATACAGAGATGAATTTGAGGAATGAACACAGGGGAAGAGGATGGGTAAAACATGGTAATGTACAGCAGATGAGGGCATGTCAGTGAAGACAGTTGTAGCATGAACACTAATCACATATCAGCATGATACAGTATGTACTGCACAGTTATTGTATATTATTATGTCACTGTCACACAAGGTGACACATTGGAGAGGATTCTTTGTGATATAAACATCCTGACATGAACAACGGAGAAGACATATTTCAGGGATGGCACATGCAGTAGGGGTTAAGTTCATATTGTGAAGCTGTGCAAAATGAATTACTTGAATATGATTGTAATGTCAGTATAGGTCTCAGCCAAGTGGGACACATAGTAACAGGCTCATGGACAATAGTAGATAAAAGCACAAACAATCATGGACAATATCAGCATAATACCAGCAGTAATCCAATGTCTTTGTCATAACATCTGTGATTGTGAGTAATCATAGATGGCTCTGCAAGGACACACTTGTCCAACTATTATGATTTGTCAGCAATCTCTGAGAAGAATCAAGCAGACCTTCCTCAAAATGTAACATCTGCTGGAGCTGTTAGAAGGGATACTGCCACACCTGTATTTGTAATTACAAACAGTCCTGGCTGTTTGACAGGTGTGCATGTCATATATATGGCACAATCCACACTGTCATGAATGCAACCCATGCCATCAGTGTTGTCAGTCAGCTATGTATTTACTGTGGAACCCCTATCAAGGTATTATACAAGAGGCATGTGTGATACATATTCCTGCGATGCACACAGTAATGGTTATGCAGCAAAAAGAATACTTAGGTATGGCCAATAAGATGTGTGGGAGCTCACTGTGGCAAATGTGGTACACTTGAGTAACTCGTCCCTGGAAGATGTATTGGGACATACGTGAAAAAGGATGCATTGTACTCAGTTATTGGTGTGATGAGGGCTGAAACCTATGGAACTATAATGCCCTTTGATGTGGATGTCCCACACATACTCAGGAGTTGCGCTACTTACAAGGGATTAGTCATTACTGTGGGCACATGCTGGTGGATGTTCTGCATGCCATCTACATGAGCACACAGGTCACATACCAATCGGTCTGCTCTTAGCGGTGAGCTGTCTATATTGTAATTATCTTGTGCATTTGCTTTCAGGACAGAACTAATCCCGCCTTGATTTTTCTTCATCTACTTTGTCCCCATGGCTATGGCAGCAATCTTTTTGTGTGTTGATACTGTCAGCATTATACCAATCCCACACTTGGATTCAATGATTGTCCACAATTTGCAATCCTCCACAAAGCTGTCTGGAGAAAGGATGTGTAAGTAGTTTTGTCACCTGAGACTTAAATAATGAACAGTAAATGGCCTGGCACAGTGCCCTGAAGTATGGACCTGGTTACTGGACTCTAGATAAAGGAAACATCACACATTGCAACATATTTCTCTGCCACATATGTGATCCAATTGTCTGTCCACTTGGTATCGTCGGTGTTTATGGCCACTTGGGACAGTTTCTCTGAAATACCTGACTGTGGATTTGTGTGAGATGCCTAGGCCAAGTCAAGTTATGCAGGATGATAGTGTTGTCATAATGCATGCCCTTGGTAACTGTAGATCAGAGTGTATAGTGTGTGTGCGTGTATCTTTATGAAGCATGCGAGGCAGTACATGCATGTATATAACCCACACACATGCACAACCTTTTGTAGATACAGTTAGAGAGTAAGCATGCATGATACTAGGCATTGATTGTATATAAGTTACTTAAGTTAGAGTTAATAGTGAACAGTAGTCATATTGGATGGATTTGGACTGTCAACTCAACAAAGAGGGGTGACAACAATGCAATCATGATATAACAAAAACAGGTGAGTCAATGAAAATAGCAGGCAAATGATTCAAATAAAATTGTTGGTTTGCCTGCTGTTTGTGTTGCCTCACCTGATTTTTTTTTATATCATAATTTTATGTTTGTATTGGATGAGGTATTTACTTGGATTTACTGGGCTATTTTGTGTTTTGTAACAATGCAATCATGTTGCATAACCAATTGGACCAAATTAAGTGTGTTGAGAAGACACATGTGTGAAGTGGAAAGCTATGTATGGGATGATTTTTTTTTTTTTTTTTTGTGGGACTGCTGCCCATTTTTTTATTTTATTTCATTAAGAGAGGCATGTTGGGTAATGGGCATAGGCATGTCAGGATCAGGTAGGTTGGGTAAGTGAGGAAGTGGATGCAGATAAACTGGAAAAACAGGACAAGACTCAAGGATGGTGAGGGATACAACAGGTTGGGGCACACCATGGTTGGGGATAGGGAGGGAACATCAGATGCCCATGACTGCCAAATGTGGAGACAGTGAGAATCTAGTCCTCACTCACAGAACTGTCATCACAGTCACCTTACTCTGCCAGCTGTTGGAGTGCTTGATGTCTTTGTTTATGCACCATAACAAACAGCATCCTCTCCATCCAGAGGAGACATGTAATAGTGGTGCTTCCATGACCTCACACACCAAGCCTGGCATGTCATGGAGAGTTACATAATTTCCACCTCCACCAATACTCCTAGAGGTACTGCAGCACCAGCTGCCAGGGTAATGCTACCTGATGTGAGGGCCCAGGTATAGGGGCAGCAGAGGCAGTACTGCCAGGTTGGGTCCCAGATGTGCTGGGCATCAGTGCAGGTGCCAGTGGAGCAGGGGCAGTGGCAGGCTGAGCCACAATGGTTAGCTTACCTCCCTGTGCTGTAAAGCATTTTGTGAGTTGTCAGAAACAGATGACATAAAAATGTTGCAACCACACATATAAAAATAATAAATCAAAGGATATAGGGGTTGATGTGAAAAAAATAATAGATAATTAGTACCATCATATGTAACCTACAATAAATTATTGCAATATAAAGAATTTTATTTCTACTTTTACATTTAAGTATACTTTTTAACAACTACAATTACACATATTGCACATATGCTTGGTCAAATAATACAGGTTAAGTTAACAGCAGGGCATTTATGCCACATCTGTTGAAATTATTATGTAATATTTTTAAATGATTTTATTATATATATTTGTTACTTGTGGTATCTGAACCCACAACGTCTGACTATAATATTAGAATTGAGTCCTACGGTTGTCTTGTGCTATAGACTGACGCATACATATTTGATTTTACAGTTAAGATATGCATGCTTAGTTTTGTACTACTGTGTAGAAGAACAATACTTTACATAAAACAATAGTTATGTTGTGCTGCATACATACCCCTTGCTTCCCTCGGTCTTTCTAAAGGCTCAGCATGGGCTTCCCTGTTCACCGTTATCTCCTGGTTGGCTGTCGAATAAAACAAAAATAAGAGAAGAGCATTATGCAAACCAATCTTTCCTATATGCAGCTTTCTATCGAATTTAAATTCTCTTTGTCTGTATACTTACACAACTGTGGGATATCAGCAGTCCTAAACTCAGCCAGCCACTGATTTAGTGTATCCTGCTTGCACCTTTTGAGGTCATTAAAGTGGTGCCTGCACTGCTCTCCATTGGGTTTAATGCCAGTCACACTGGAGACAGCCTTGGTCAGATTATTCTAAGTCTCAGATTTGTACTGAAACCTGGTAAAATCTCCCTGCAGCAGCCTTCGGCTGTGGTGCTTTACAAGGAGTCAAATTAAAATCCTGGACTCGTTGACACCCCACCTTTGAGCCCTAAATTGGGCACCTTCTCTTCTACCTCCAGAGATGTCCACTCGGGGAAAACAGCAACAGTTAAGAATGTTTCCCACCAATTCATGTTATCACATTTAATGCTATTCCACAAACCTGAACAATCATGCCAAATGAGTTTGTTCAACATTAAGGGGCGCTAGAATCCGCCACATAACACAAGCACTCGGGTCACTCCACGGCAAGTACAAATATGACACAGTCATTGTCCATGCTGGTGTGAACGACCTGAGATGTACCTCCCTGGACTACATGAAAAGAGACATAGAGGAGCTCTCTGATTATGTAGTCCAGGCAGGTATGACCCTGACCCTGAGCAGTATCCTTTCTTCACCAAGAATGATGCCACAATATAGAGACAAGATGATCAGCTTTAACAATTGGCTTAATGTCTGGTGTCATTCAAAGGGGATCCAGTGTCTGTCTGCCTGGGATGACATGCTTGACAAGCCACGCTGCTTCACAAGGGACGGCTTGCACCTGTCACCCCTGGGATTCCGGATATTGGCTAAGGCTCTTGCCACCCCCATAGTGCCTTTTTTAGGCAAGGCTCAAATTCTAAACCTACCACCCTAGAAAACAAAAATGGGAAGAAACTGAGGGTAATGCTGCTCAATGCCAGAAGTCTAAATCTCAAAATGCATGCACTCGAGGCCCTTCTCAGTATGGAGAACATCGATGTCTGTGCTGTAACTGAAACCTAGTTCAAGGCTCCTGAGAGCACTCCGGCACTATTAGGTTTTACCTCATATCATGCATTCCGGCCCCAAAACCCGGACCACACCACAAAAGGAGGGGGTGTATCCATATTCATAAAGGATACCCACACCTCCAGGTTGGTGGCAACGCACGAAGCTTCGGAAACCATCCAGGTGCAACTAACCATAGGCAAAACTGCTCTACAAATTGTAGCATGCTACAGGCCACCCTCTCAAACTCAGGAACCCTACACAGCCTTCCTGAAGACACTGGAGGGTATAAATGTATCTCCAAACACCATCATATTGGGTGACTTCAACTACCCGAATATAGACTGGGAACATTACTCAAGCCCTAACTTTCTAGCCCAACGGTTCCTGGAGTTCATAAATTCAAATGCCATGGAACAGCTAGTCACTGTTCCCATGAGAGGAGAAAATATACTAGATCTCATTATCACAAACATGGGGACAAAATGCTCCACACCGGAAGTATATCCCTCATTGGTGAGATCTGATCATAAACTAATCTCACTGGAAATCCACATCCCGCCCTCACCCCAAACAAAAAAGACCACAGTGAAGAACTTCTCTAAAGCAAACCTCACACTACTCAAGACTGGTGTGGTATCCTTCAAGGCCCCTGAGCCAGTGGAAACCACAACCCAAGCTGCGGAAGCCCTTACAAATGCCTTCTATGAACACCTCCAGGACTGCATGGCTCAGGCAATCCCAAATAAAACCAAGACTCTTTCCACAAAGGGCAAACGTCCAGTCTGGTGGACCCCAGCCATTAACAAACTTTACAATAAGAGGAGAAAGCTATTACATGATAGAACAAAATCCATAAAAGGGAAGTCACCCCTGATCATTATTAGTAAAAAAATATGAGCACTCATAAAATCAACTAAGGCCAATTTTGAGAGAAAATTTGCCATGGATTCAAAGGACAATCATAAGGCCTCTTTCAGCTATGTTAGGAACCTGGGTGGAAATTCCCAGATATGCTCAGAATTAGTCCAAAATGATACAAAAATCACTGAACCCACAGACATTGCCAACATACTGGCAGACAGGTTCAGTGCAAACTTCACCCCCCTCTCCCCCCCCCCTAAAGGAGAGATAACTATCCCAGCAGAGTGTAGACTCCCAGACATCTCAAATGCGCAGGTGAAAGCTGCTCTCTCTAAAGCTAAAAACACAGCATCAATGGGACCAGATGGTGTCCCCGGCTGTGTGCTACATGAGCTAAATGAGGAATTAAACCCGCACATAAGGCAGCTGTTTAATCTCAGCCTTACCACAGGATACGTGCCCAAGGAGTGGCGTACAGCAACTGTGGTCCCACTCCACAAAGGCGGTGCCTCTACGGACCCTGGTAATTACCGCCCCATAAGCTTAACAAGTCTAGTCTGCAAAGCTATGGAGAGGATCATAATGGAGCTCATAAACAAAGATATAGGGGACTTGCAGACATTGGACCTGACCCAGTTTGGCTTCGTCAAGGGAAGATCATGCCTTTTGAACTTGGTCGACTTCTTTGAAACAGTCACCAAGGCCATTGATGAGGGAAAGGCAGTCCATACATCCTACCTTGACCTTGCAAATGCTTTTGACACAATACCCCACTTGGGTATTGTAGAAAAACTTACCAGCTTAAATGTAAACCCATATGTCACAAGATGGGTTGCAAACTGGCTTAAGGACAGAACCCACAGGGTTAGAGTTGCTGGCGCTATGTCAGACTCCAAGCCGGTCACAAGTGGTGTCCCACAGGGCTTGGTCCTTGGCCCCCTGTTGTTCGGCATCTACTTCTCAGAAGTACAGGCCAACATGGGAGGACTTTGGCTGACAAAGTTTGCAGACGACTGCAAACTGGGCGCCATAGTGGAAAGTGCATCGGACACGGATATCCTTCAGAAGGGACTCACGGAAACAGATAGCTGGTGCCAGAGCCATGGCCTGAAGTTAAACGCCAAAAATGTATAGTCATACCCTTCGGGAAAAACAAGGTAACCCCAAGCTACCATATAGGTGGCAATCCACTAAGCACAGAAGAGGTTATCAGGGACCTGGGGACCCAGGTTGACAGTGGCCTTTCTTTTGACACTCACGTTGCTAAAGTGGTTAGAAAAACCTTCTACATTGCCCACCTGATCATGAAGGATTCACATCCAGATCTAGTGAGGTCATTGTTCCCTGTACTCTTCACTTATCAGACCAATGATCGAGTACAATGCCCCATTCGGGATGTATCTCACCCGACATCTGCAGCAATTGGAGAGACCCCAAAAGTTCCTCACCAAAAGGATAAAGGGACTCCAAAATCTGTCATATGCTGCCAGATTGAAGAAACTCCAGCTCTATTCAGTCGCATACCATCTGCTCAGAGGTGACATGTGCCTGACATACAAGGCCATGTCCAACCCGGAATTAATGGACATGCTCCACCTCAAAAAATCCAAATCCACCAAAACCACTAGAGCAAGCGACTTAAACCTCAGCACGGATATAAATAGGATGTACTGGAGGGATAGATTTATCACTCAGAGACTCCCTATGCTGTGGAATAAAATCCCGGTCCATGTGAGGCAGAGCACCTCGCTGGCTCTGTTCAAGAGAAATCTTGACCTGTGGATGGGAGATCGTAGGTTTACCCTGGGAATCATCTCTGTGTCACTGCTGGACAGAGGCACAACAAACTAATGGGCACAGTATTTTTACATATAAGGGGTGGCGTAAGCCACAAAAATTTGGGCTAGGCTTATAAATGCCTTAGGGCAGATAGCCTAGTATAAACCTATGAACCTATGAACCTATGAGAGCAACAGAGCCAAAGAGAGAGGAAAGCAGTTTTTGAAATAGGAGGGTTAATCTGCCACTTGGCATTACTTTATGGGTTGGTTGCTGCTGTGCCTGTTACATGATTTAACATTGCAGCCATGTGTTGGGGGTATAAAGTATATGACCTGACACAGTTTTGGGTGGCTTTACATCCTGATAAAATTAATTTATATAATGTGGAAATCAACTTTACACAACATAGAAAAAACATATTTTTACACGTAAGTGCTCCTTCATCCATGCCACAAAAAAAGTACTTGCCTGATATGCTCATTCATTATAAATAAATACACATGACAGGGTGAAGGGTCATCCATATATGTGTGTGACCTGGCAAGGTCTGGTTTATACATTCACATGTGAATGAGTATCATTGAAGTATGAAGTCCATCCAAGACCAGAAAAGACAATTATAATTATAGAAACATACATGTCAGTATACCCTCAGTCAGACATAATAGTCATATGAGTGCCAGTTCTATATATACTTATTGTTATTTGTAATTGTGTTTACATTGTTTTATTTTTTATAAAAGTAATCAGACAAGAATTACTCTGGCTCTGTAGCTGTGTAATTGAACTACCATAATTGTACTGATACCATTTTACAAGTAATATTTTTCTGTTATCCCGTGTATGCTCATTGTACATGCTATAGATATTTATTCTAATGTGTAAGTATTTTTATACTGTTAATTTTTAGATGAAGCAAAGTGGAACATTAGTAAGAAAAGTTTGGGCTTAGCTGGATTAGAACCCAGACTCCCCTACACTAGTGCCCTTAACTTACAACTGCTGCTACAGGAACAATTAGGCAGCAACTGTATATATATATATATATATATATATATATATATATATATATATATATATATATATATATATATGGTTTACTATCAAAATTTCGAACCGCACTCCGTCGACTGTACTATCGTCGAACACGGAAGTTCGGAAACAGGAATGTCCAAGTCAAAAAAAATCTAGGATTGGGTTTTAACATGGGTCGAGGTAGGTGTTCAGTATTATTCTGAACTACAAACATCTCCCTACGACCCATGTTAAAACCCATTCCTAGATTGTTTTTTTACCGACATTCCTGCTTTTGAACTTCCGTGTTCGATAGTACAGTCGACGAGTGTGGTTCGGAATATTTGATATATATATATATATATATATATATATATATATTTATATATATACATATATATATTTATATATATATATATATATATATATATACACATATATATATTTATATATATATATATATATATATACATGTATATATATAAATATATATATATATATATATTTTTACATTCATTATCCTGTATGTGTGCTCTGTAGATGTTCTGGACCTGTAGGTGTGGTGGAAGAATTGCCGCTTAGTGGGTTTGCACAATGGTAAGCAAAAAATGCAACAATGTATCCATTTTGAAATTGACTATTGTCTGCAGGTATTCTGTCTGTTTCTTGTGTGGGACATTAGACCATGTTTGGGCAAAGGTAAGAGATGAGCAAACGTGAAAGGCAAAGCTCACCTTGATCTATCCTTCTAAGCAGCGTTTATTAGGTGTCGTCCTTAAAAGAAAAACATGGGATTTGAACCATGATCTACAGATGGTATATACTGGGCAATTCATTCAGTTTACCAGGTGTGCTACGCACACACTTTATGCAACCTTTGTCATAGAAGTGCATTACATGCAATTGATTTATGTATTTCAATGTGTTTGCGCTAAGCTGTGTACCACGCAAATACTAATAAAAAAACATAAACAACATTACAAAATACATTTTAGCACAAATTACAGAATTTTACACAAGTTCTGGATTTGAACTCACACCAATGAACCTACAAAACACAGAAAGGGTGTCATCCCTCTTTGCCACAGAAACAGCTTTGTAGCAGGAATGCAAATCAATATGCATACAGATAAGTCCCATTCCATCTACAGTATTAAGACATATAACACTTGTACACTCTCAGTTGTTTTTACATGTGTTAATTACATATATATTGTAATGACTGAGCACACAACCATTTATGAGCATTGTTTGCAGCAATGCAGCTCTGTCTCCTGTTTGTATTGTATTCATTCTTCTGTTATCCGAACAGTAATCTCAGACATGCTGTTGTAATGCATTGTATCACTGTCCTTAAAATAATAATATACAATTTTCAACAAAGGCATGGAAGTTTGGATATTAATCAACAGAAATTGATAAATGTGTACTGCTCATTTCCATTTAAAACCTTGCTACAATTGCATCTACACTTTGTAAGTGTATCTTGGCTGACACACCCACTGCAGGCAAGGGAGTCTTAATTGTTGTGTACTCCTTCTCCCTTCCACTAAACATTCCCAGTTGCAATCCATTAGCAACAAATGCTGATGCAGTGCCTAAACTATGTTTACATCCGCTGCACAAATCCAAAAGTTTGGGATTCAGCAATTCTAATGAGTTCACACCTCATTTGCATCTTCACTGTGCTCAGGAGAATGAGTCTGCACCATACCCGTGTAGCTAGGGAACTGGAAGTTGAGAGGACCTATGTTTTTGTTGAACACAGAAGATTAACATTCTTTTAGATTTATTTGCACAGAAGGTTTCTGATGCTAAGGTATACTTGTATTTTTGATGTACTTACTGGATTTGTTCACATGTTATGAAGAAAACTGTTTTTATATATATATATATATATATATATATATATATATATATATATATATATATATATATATATATATATATATATTAGGAGATTAAACTGCTATCTGTATGCATTATTGTGCTTCACTCTTAGCATAGGCATTTTTGCCATGCATTGACTTTCACAGATAGACAGCCTTATTAACTCTTATAACAAGTGTTATTGTTAAAACTAGTTGCCTTATAGTCTTTTCTGTCTCATTCCATGGCAATGTAAAGTACTATACTGTCAATGACACAGGAGTGTAATGCTTCTAAGATGTCCCATAGACACCACTAGGGGTGTGATGGGCACAGTGAGAGGTTCAAAGGTTCATAGTTGTTTACTAGGCTATTGCCCACAAGGGCCTTTTTAAGCTAGCCATGCATCCCAAATCTCTGACAAGTTCTGGTACACTTGATGAGTGTAAGCAGAGGCTTGGGAGATGAAACATTTACAAGCAAGGGCCTGGGAGCTAAACCATTTGCAGGCTGCCTGTGTCCATTAGAGACATAGGTGCCAATCCAGGGATGAATTTCCTGTTTCCCATCCAATTGTCCAAGTTACAATTGAATTTGGTTATACAGGAACTCTGCTTCACATGGATGGAGAGCCTGTTCCAGAGACAGGGTATTCTTTGGGATACATACCTGTCTCTCCAGCAAGTCCTATTTATATCACAGGCATGGTTTAAGTCTTTTGACTGGGTAATTCTGGTGCTGTTTGTTTTGCTCATATACAGGAGGTCCATCAGAGTGGGGTTTGACAATGCCCTGTATGCCAGACATAGATCACCCCTCAACAGCCTGTAGGAGACAGAATACATGGATAGGGCCTTGAAGTGGTCTGCATAGGATATTTTACTTATGCCCTGTATTCTTTTAGTGCAGAATATCTGTGGATGTTCCATTTGTTGGCTATGCCTGGTTAGGTACATACCAAAGGGGGCATTGTACTCAATGATAGGTCCAATGAATTTTGAATATAGTGGATATATGACTTCCTTGGACCTAGATGACATACCTTTGTTTATAGGTTGGGAAACATAGAATGATTTCCTCACTACTGTAGACATGTGATGGTCAAAGGCTAGATTGCTATGTGTGTCCCTAAGTCCCTGACTAATGGGTCAGCTCTAAGGGGTGTGTTATCAAAATAATAGTTACCAGGAATAGATAACTTTTTGAAGGATGCTATTATGCATTTCTTGGCATTTAGTTTTAGTCCATTGCTCTGACACCAGTTTTTTGTCTGTGTCAGCCCTTCCTGGAGATCATTTGTGTCAGTGTGGGATTCAGTGACAGCTCCCAATTTCTTGCTTTTTCCGTTGCTTTTTTCAAAACTGTCTTGCTATGTTAAATGGGTTTAACATACCGAGATAGCTTTTTAGATTCTCCGTTGCTTTTTTTAAAGCTGTCTCGCTATCTTAAACCCATTTATCATAGCGAAAACAGTTTGTAAAAAGCAACGGAGATCTTGCTTTCTCCGTTGCTTTTGCCCACAGTTCTGATGTACAGCATAGGCATACACATGCACAGTACATCAGAACTGCCGCAGAATACCAGACAGCTGTGGAAGGGCAGCAAGGAGTCATTATACAATGCCATTATTTAAGAAAAGTAATTTTTTTTTTCTTAAATAATGTCATTGTATAATAGCTATAACCCACTTCTGGGTGTGGGCAATGTTGGATTTACCTACAGTTGGCTTTGTTTGGCCATTTGGGTTTCACCCTCATGACCAAATCATGCCAACCGTGGGTAAATCCAGCATTACCCACACTCAGGCGTGGGTTATTGCTATATTCTTTGGATTCTACAAACTGTCATTTTTCTGCTGTTCGGGGGTTGGCAGCCAAGTACTATTTGTTTCCACATCACAAGTTGGGTTTTAATAGTTTTCCTCTTGGAATTGTGTAGTCATCCTGGTATTTCCATATATGTATGGCGAAACTAGTATATAATCAGTAGCATGTCGTAGCATAGCATTCAAGAACTGATGTAGGATCCTGAATGCTGATGCCTATGATATCCCCAGCATATGCCCTGTTGGCTCTGAAAGGTTCCTGTAGCTAAAACTCTTAAGTGCTACACATATCTGAGTCTTCACAGGTATTGGTTTTCCCCTTGTTTTTCCTTTGCTTTCAGTTGTGGACTACAGATATTGCAGAGTTCCTGTAGTGTATCTCTATCCACCCTGCAGCGTTCTACAATTTCCACATCATGCAGACCCTGGTAAGATAACAGGGATCTAATACCACTCTCCTTCTTGGCTGGGGTCTATTTGCAGCAATAGTAGCACAGACTTGTTCTTGTTGCACATACATATGTATAACAGCAACTTCATCCCCTAACAGTGTTTTTGTGTAGAGTACCTTCCTTGGCTGTATTCCAACAGGTTTTGTAATTTGCAGGGAAAACCTACATTGAGTCTATATGATTGTTTTATAACTTGTTGAATAGCTCCTTCCTTTTTGAATTGGTTGATTATCATACAATTCAGCTGCTTATGCTGTAATTAGCATGTCACGATGTTTACTGTTTTGGCGCAGCTCTACACACCATGTACATACACTTACTGAATCCAAAACGGTGCTCTACCATGTGTGCTTTGTGTCGCAAAGTTCATGTGATCTTAGCAGACCATGTAGGCTTTACTGAATCTGCACCTTGGATTAAAAATTTTAAAATCTTTTGGTCTTTTCTTTTTTGCTTCCTGTTTCACTGTACTTTTTGTGGCTAATAGTTGTTTTTGTGCAGTACTCTCCTGGATTTTGAGATATGTGCATCATATATCATGAATGATATACAGGATGTGATGTAAGCATGTTCTCCTAACTTGTGTCATCTGTCTCTTCTTTTAGCACATCAACTGCCTTTATCCTCCATTATCCCACCACTGATCCCGATGTGGGATCTGATATGCCTCAGTACAATAGGATGGCCCCTGGCAAACAGGACACTGACATGGTGATACAGTTTGGCCCAGCTGGTAATAGTTATGCATCTATGGCTGTAGCCTCAGATGTGTAAGAAAACTTGTCCAGCCATTCTGACAATGAGTGGACATCAGGTGGTGGTGGACAACAAACCCTTGTTGAGTCTGTTGGTAATGTTGACAGTTCTCAACAGCACATTGATACTGCCTGTCACAGTAGACATAGGCATGAAGTTGGTGTCCATGGACATGTTTCAGAGGGTGTCCAACTATTCCTACAGGCAAATGAACATTTCCAGTGATGTCATAGATCTGACATCTGTACACTTGCCCATGCAACAAATCATGGTGCACACCAGCTGGGTGTGCTGCATGAAGGACAGTAGGGCAGACACTGTGAGGTCATGGCATCATTGCCTGTACAGAACGAAAGCATATCATCTGTGGCATGAGCTGTTTAATACCTGGCTATGGCAGTACTATCGGAATGCCACGTAATTTATTTCAAAAGAGCAAAGCTTTCAGGATAAGTCCCTTCTTCAGTGCTGATATATCACATAATGAGGATCAAACCTTATATAAAATACAGCCATATCATATGATCACAGCCAACCAATAGGAACAATGAGAACAATTAAAATATCAATGATTAAAAAAAAAAAAAAAAAAAAAATATGTGTGTGTGTGTGTATATATATATATATATATATATATATATATATATATATATATTACATTTGTTTTTTTTTTTTTCATTAACACGAGTTTAATGATAACAGCACTATTCAAACCTGTTTTTGTATCAGCTTTCAATCTAAGGATCCGATATCTAGTATGTTGTTTATATCACCACCCCAAGACGTTTTTTTTTCACTGTAGCGATCACCCTAAACTTAAATTCATGGCCAGTATCAGTCTCTAGAATATGTTTACTCATAACATTTCTCTCTATAGTGGCCTTGAGCAGAAGCGCTAAGTCTTTAATAAATTTATACAGATTTTTTATGGTACATGGCCTTGTTGTTTTTTACTTATTTTTTTGGTGTGGTGATTTTTGCATTTGTCTCTATACGCCTACATATTTCTTGACCTATGTTCAATAAACTGTTCTCTAAATTTATGGCTACATTTGCCTACATAAAAAGAGGAACATTTTATACAAGTGGCAAGATAAACCACGTCCGTAGTATTACATGTAGCATGACACTGAAAGGTATATGTCCTATTAATACTGGGGTGTATGAATATATTGCTAGTGGTTATGTCTCTACAGCAGCTGAAGTTGTGGCATGGAAAGGTTCCAGACTTAAAATGATCTTTACTATCATTAATAATACCTGAATCAAAATCTTTATAACATAATCTTCTCTTCATGCTTTTACAGTTTTTGTATGCAAACCTTGGCTGTTCTCTCAATATGGATTGCAGTTCAGGCATAGAGTTTAAAATGTGCCAGTTTTGACATATTATGTTCTTTACATCATTAGTTCTTCTATTACAAGTGGTGATGTATCAAACTGTATTTACTTGTGTGTACATATTAGCATCTCTAAATTGCTCATTAGCTCCCTTAAACAGCGGTGCACCTACTCCATCCCTACTGTGGAACACTTAATTTAATATGTTCTCTACAGTTGCTGTGTCATAACCTCTTGCTTGGAATTCCCTGGCCATTTCATGCATCTGTCTTATACACTTAGTTTCATTAGAATTCAACCTACTGACCCTAAGAAGCTGGCTTTGAACAATTCCCTTAAAAATGTGGGGTGCATGCATGCTTCTTCTATGAACATATCTATTTGCATGCACCTCTTTCCAATGGACACTTGTATCCAAAGAGTGCCCATTCTTATTTATGCCATCATCTAGGCAAGTAATATGAACACTAGAGCAAAGCATTTTAAACTTCAAAAAGGGAATAGTGCTGTCTAAATCTTCATCTTCTTCTTTTGGCTTTTCCCGGTTAGGGGTCGCCACAGCGGATCACTTGTCCGCTCATGAATGGCAGTGGAGTTTTTTGTAGTGTCAAGTTGCCAGCCCGGCCTGCAACCTTCCACATAAGACACACACATGCACACACTCATGTCTAGGGCCAATTTAGAGTGTCCAATCCACCTACAGCATGTCTTTTGGATGTGGGAATAAAACCGGAGCACCCAGAGGAAACCCACATGACCACAGGGAGGACATGCAGACTCTGCACAGAAGGAACCCCAGCCGAGAATTGAACCAAAGAACCCTTTGCTGTGAGGTGACAACGCTAACCACTGCACCACTGTGGCTGCCCAGAATAGTGCTGTCTAAATATTTTACATAATCACTCAAGGTATCCTCATTCCCTTTACAAATGAGGAAGCAATCATCTACAAAGTGTTTATACAATAGTACACTACTATTATATTCACTAATATTGCTGGAAACAAATTCATTCACCCATTCATTTAGAACCAAATTAGCATGGTGTTGGCCATGGGTGCACCCATGGCCACACCTGCAACATGTAAATATGGTTAGTTATTGAATTAGAAAATATTCTTAGTAAGTTTTCTAGTAAGCACAATGTCTAAAAGCTGACAAATATTTTCAACTTCCCTTGCTTGCATGCTTGAATTCCTATTAAGAAACTTCCATATGGCATTAATACCATAATCATTAGGTATAACAGCAAAAAGTGAATTGATATCAAGTATGACCAGGAAAAATTAATTTCAGTGTTACCAGAATACCATTCATAAAACATAACAAAAAAATCACCTGTATCCTTAATAACGCTATGACACTGTGGAAGGTATTTACTCAAAACTGTTTGTAGGTATATGGAAATGGGTTCGGCGACTCATCCCCTACCTGAGATAATAGGTCTCATAGGGGGGATGGGTCTTCGATTTATGTATCTTTGGCAGTCCATAAAGTTGTGGCATTACAGAACACGGAACTGTAAAACAATTAAATAGTTCAATGGATGTATCATTATCTATTTGCATATCATAAATAACCACACTGACATCTGTAATATGTCTCTTAACTTCCAGAAAAGAAATTGGTTTAAAAGTATTCAAATCAGACAAAAAAATTAAGCATTGAACATATATAGTCATCTTTACACATAATCACAATTGTGCTGTTACCATTAAATGTGTATTAATGAAAAACCAAATGCAATATCACTAATGTGTATATATGGGTCTATATGACTTGGTCGACAGTTCATTTGATTGACACTCATTTGGTCGACAGTTCATTTGGTCTACAGGCATTTTAGGTGGGGGGCTTCACCCCCCCACACCCCCCAATGTGGGGGGCTGTGCCCCGCACACCTCCCCTAACTATATATATCAACTCCAGCGTTGCACAACATTGGGGAAGGGGGCAAATCTGCTTGTCAACCAAATGAACTGTCGACCAAATGAGTGTCAATCAAATGAACTGTCGACCAAGTCATATAGACCCGTATATATATATATATATATATATATATATATATATATATATATATACATATGGGTCTACTTGAAAACACCGACACGCAAAACACAGACGACGAGAACACCAAGACCGGAAGATCGACAACTGAGATGACCGACAGTTTAAAAGCCCGATGCTGAGAACACCGACATGTTAAGGTAAGTGTGCGATAGTGACAGACTTTAGGGTTAGGGGCAGGTTAAGTGAGTTAGGGTTAGGGTGCGGGTAAGGTAAGTGTGCGATAGTGACAGACTTTAGGGTTATGGGCAGGTTAAGTGACGTAGGGTTAGGATGCGGGTTAGGTGGGTGTGCGATAGCGACAGACCTTAGGGTTAGGGTTTGGGTTAAGGTTAGTGCATAGATAGTTGTGCATATAAGGTTTAGTGTAGGTTTGTAAGGTTTTTGTTGCGCTTGTGTTGTGTGTGTGTTTTTCGGAAAAGGTATTTGCTTTGTTTTGTTGATTGTTGGGATTGTGGTTTGTTGGGCATGTGAAGTTTCATGCTTTTAAACTGTCGGTCATCTCAGTTGTCAATCTTCCGGTCTCTGTGTCCTCGTCATCAGTGTTTTGCATGTCGGTGTTTTAAAGTAGACCCATATATATATATATATATATATATATATATATATATATATATATATATATATATATATATACATATATAGATAGATAGATATATACACATATATATGTATTGTTGACTTAAAATATATTTTTTGCATGTTTTTATTTTATTATGTGGAAATATATATATATATATATATTATATATATATATATATATATATATATATATATACATATATATATATATATATATATATATATATATATATATATATATATAGATATATATGTCTATGGATCTATATTTTAATCATTGCTGATATTTTAATTGTTCTCATTGTTCCTATTGGTTGGCTGTGACCATATGATATGACTGTATTTTATATAAGGTTTGATCCTCATTATGAGATACATCAGTACTGAAGAAGGGACTTTATCTAGAAAAGTTTGCTCTTTTTGTAATAAATTATTTGGTGTTCTGAAGTTGGAGTTTGTTTTTCCTGTATTTGTTTTTCGACGTCTGTTCATCACTGCAAGTCCTTGTTTTGTGTTTATGACAGTACTATATCAGTGCTGTAGTAGAAACAGGATTCTTCATGCCCTGACTGTACTTAACAATAATTGCTACATAGTAAAGGCAGGCCCCCTCGCAACAGATGAAACCTTGACCATCAGGCATTGTTGTCTATGCTGCGACATGCACACACTTCGGATTCTGGTCCATCTGATGTAGGCCCATCAGCCAAGACCAGAAAGGCAGCTCACACTCATGCTCTTTCCCAAATTATATCTCCACAAGTTCGTGTCACCCCATCAGTCTCCTCTGTGGAGCAACCTGGTACAAGTGTTTTCATACGTGGTAGAGGCAGACTGGACCATGGTGTGAGCTGTCAATGTGAGCATGCTAGACTGCACTAGAATAACACTGACAGTTGATCCACTCTGTCTAGTAATTATCAGTCTCATCCCATGGTGATAATGATTGCAGTGCAGAACACTGACAATGTCATCTGTCTGTGGTTGTTGTGAAGTCTGATGCAACAGGAGTCTAAAATTTGTACTAACTGTAGGTCACTCTATTTAGTATATTAGTTTATCCCTACTTTACAATGATATATAAATATCTAAATATTATTACTGTATGTCAATCTGTTTCCAAAGTGTAACATACAAATTGTATAGTGGAGCCTTTCTCCCTGGGCCTCCACTGATAATGGGCCTCTGGCCTAGTTAGACTTTCCCAGTAAACAAATGGAAAATAAATTAAATAAATAAATAAGATATGTTGCTTGTGATATTGATAACAGTTCTGCATTATATCCTAAGTTGTTTTCATGTTTGCATTTTTTGATAGTGGACAGATAGGAATGTGCATCACAGTTGTGTGTCCCTTCTGCTATACACACATATACTGATATGAGTACTGTTTGCATACCTGTGTCATTCATGGCCTGTGTTGATGATCCATTTTGGGATAGAATTCTATATGCTCGTACTCTTATATGTTATGATTATGTTGTTATGTCTGATGCTCAGTGTGTACATCTACTGGATAATTTCCATTAGATGAAGCATATGTGTTGTTGTGCTGGGACTGCAGCTGAATATCAGTGTTTAATATATGTACTTCTGTACATGTGGCTTATTACGATTCAAAGTTGTGTATCAGATGCTGCTGTGTTGCATGGGTCTGGGCTTGTGGTCATACCCTCCATTGCCCACACCTGTGTCTTCTGTCTCCTGTGTCCTCCTGTTCCTCTTCTGATAGCTGTAATGTAATCTTCAGACATCTGGGGTTCTTGGGGTAGTTCACCACACTTGGAGCTTGAAGTCCACCATGTGCTATTGTTAGCATATATTGTAGCATGGCACACATAGTTATCATCTTTGCTGCTTTCTCAAGTGTGTATTGCATTGCACCCCTGGATATGTCAAGATGTCTGAAGTTAACTTTTAGTACACTAAACACATGGTCAATTGTATTTTGTATTGTTGAGTGCAATCTATTGTAGGCCTCCTCTGCAGGGTTTGATACTTCCCTGTACGAGGTCATTAGCTCTGGCTAGAGTGGATAATCACAGTGGTCTTTCATGAGAAGTAAACACATTTGCTCTCATTATGGATAATGTTGAGAAGGATGTCCTTAGCTTACTTCCTAGCTGTGTTCCTATTCTTACCCAGCAGTATTCTCTCAGGTATTTCACCTTGTTGTAAAGCAGCTTTCAGACCACTTTCCTTCCATATGGCAGCATCATGGACACTTCCAGGGTGTGTTGCCATGTTGTGTGTTATACTACCATGTTCTGCACACACGAACTGGTAGTTTAGGGATGGACACCCTTTTCTGTTGATGGATCTGTCTGTTTCATGATGAACTGGGGTCTTAACAGGAGTATGGGTGCATTCTGTTGTACCAAGGACATGTTGGAAGTTTGTAAGGTTATAGAACTGGTGCATAACAGTTCTGTATTCCATGGGGTAGATGGAAAGTATATGTAGTCATCCATCTTGTTGCACAACTGATAGCTGTCTGTGACACTCCTATGGTATTCCCCAATGTGTCTTTGGAATGTCCCAGATGCCAGTACACCCAGGCTGAGACACACTTTTGTTTCAAGAGGGATGGGATTGCCTCTCAGTGACTGTACAGACATGTGTGGGGCACACATGTTGCACACAGCCTGCACCAGCTGTCCGTCTATGCATTACCAGGCAATGATTTGTTGATTTTCCTGTTGGCTGAGTTGCAGCCTTGCTCTCTGTGTAGGTGGCTGCCTTCTAGGAAGTACAGCCACATTCTTCTACATAGCTTGCATTAATGCAGCATGTTGCAATTCATGCACTCCAAGTAGCATTTTTTGTTGGTCACAATTATTATGGATTCCGCTATATTCCATAGTAATAGCCAAGGATGTTGGAGACAAAGATAGCATTGCAGTTTTTCTCATTTAATTTTTGTTGGGCAGGTGAGAGGTGTTTTGGAATCCAAAGGTCATGTGCAATCTGTAATTATTCTACACTGAATAGTACTCGGACTGCTTGCTGTGTGTCTTCTGAAATAGAATCCACAGCTGGTGCTCAGAAGTCTTCCTTTGTCCTGCTACACTGTCAGCAAATAACTTCTAGAATCCAGCCCAATATCTCCTGACAAAGAAAGTCAGACATGAGATCTCCAGGTACACAGATTGACTAAGAGCCCTGTATTTATACAGATTCACTTCTGTCTGACGTACAGTGCAGCGAATGACCCTGACATCTTGGTCTCGTACATTTGTAAAAGTTTAGCATTACAGAGAACCACTCCAGAGATAATAATCTGAATAGAAACATACACAAAATGTGTTGGCAGGCTCAGATTCTCTCCCAGAAAATCCCCTGCCTTACCTTTGGAATACACTTTCATTTCAAGTCAAATGAAGCAGCTTTCTATCTCCAAACAGATGGCTGAGGTTGCAAAAGTTCACCCTTGACATGACCCCGGGAACCTTATAGATAAGGGAGTGAGTAATGAAAATTGCAGTTGCTAGGCTACTAATTGACTGTTTGACAGTTTTTGTAGTAACTACCTATGAAATTATATGTCCATGACAAATGTTTTTCATGAGTTCATTGGTAAGTACTAGGCTAGCTGCCTTTGTGGGCCATTTTAAGCCTAACCAATTTACCTTTTTTGTTCAAATTAACCTATCCTGTTTGGTTCGAGATTTGCCTGACCCTAATGCATGCTTTAATCCATCCATGAGTCTCCTCAAATTATCTATTGTATGATCCCTAATGAGAATAAATGGGATCATACAACAGATAATTTGAAGGGACTCATGCACGGAATAAAGCATTTAGGAGCTGCCTCTATCCATTAGTAACACAGGAGGCAGTCCTGGGTATATTTTCTGTTTTCTATGCATAGATCTAAGTTGTGCTTGAAATACGGACAGGGATGAACTTTGTTTTATGTGGATGAGGATTCTGTTCCAGAGCAGTGGTATCCTCTGCAAGATATACCTGTCCCTCTAAACCATTCTGTTGATGTTGCAGAACAGGTTTAGATCCCTAGACTGAGGATTTCTGATGCCATTTGACTTGCTGATGTGTAGTAAATCCATCAGTATTGGGTCAGAGGATAACTTGTCATCTCTTAGCAGTCTGTAAGATATGGAGTATAGTGACAGGAATTTTAGTCGGTTCATGTAGGACTTGTAGTTTAGGTCTTGCATCCTTTTTTGTAAGGTATCTCTGTGGACGTTCCAGTTGTAGCATGTGTCTTGACAAATACATGCTAAAGAGGGCATTATATTGAATGACTGGTCTAATGAGGGCTGAGCAAAGGAGGAGAATGACACCCCTATATCTAGACACAATCCATTTGTTTATAAGCTTACAACAGTGGACACATGAGACAATTGCATTTTGAGCATCTCTGCATTTTAGCCAAAGTAGAGAAGACTTTGAATAAAAAATTCTTCGGTAGATGAATGTGCAAGCTCCTACGTATGTATAAAATGTTAGTGTGTTGTCCTTTTGAAGACCTGCTTCCATGCTGAATGCCTGACTTGTTGATAACCATTCAAGTATATTTGCTACATCCTTCATACTCTTTCCGTGTTTTTATTCCAGCTATTTCCCTCAAGTAGTTGTTGTTGTTGTGTCTTTCAGCTTTTCCCGGTTAGGGGTCGCCACAGTGGAACTCCGGTCCCCTAATGATTGGCAGTAGATTTTTATGTGCCGATTTGCCAGCCCTGATGCACAACCTTCAACGAAGGTATGCCCATTCATGCATGTCTCCATACAGAAGATGCTCTAGCTGAGAATTGAACAGGACAATGTCTTACTGTGAGGCAGCAACGCTACCACAGCAACACCACCGCATCTCCCTCAAGTACTAATATAGTTTATTAGACATAGCAACCCGAATCATATGCTAGGAATGTTTCATTTTCATTTTGTTTTATTGTATGTTTACTAGCATGCCACTGTGGCCACACTTGAGAATTTGATTATTCTGGTTGCAGAAGTGAAATAAGTAAATGACTGTCTCACAGCTACATTGTCTTTAAAAGCAACAGATAATTAATTTACAAAGTAGCATCCTGAAAGATTTCAGATTATGAGAAACAGATCTCTCTATTATTCTGCAAGGAGAATTGATAAACGTTGTTGTTGTTGTATTCTTTTTTTTTATTTTAATAAAAGTATATTTCCCCTAAGGGATCAACACTGATTCTATCAGTTTGTCCTTTAATACAGGTCATCAATCACTCTTCATGACAAATGGTTTTATGTGAAAGAATGAAAGGTTTTAATGTGTTTTTCTTTATTATTGTGTACTGGAATGCATCCAGACTTGAAGAAAGCTAGAAATTAATTGCATAGCCACAGAATATTTTAATATCTTAATTATTCTTTCCTAACCTACCCTTTTTAATGTTACATTAAAAGAAGCTGAAACATTTTAATAGTTCATAAAGAGACAAACTCTTAGTTGGTAATTTCACGCTCGTCATTATTAATGTCATTCTTCATACTGAAATGCTAATTACATTTTGCTGCCTTCATACTGAAATGAAATAGAATTACATGGAAAAATGGTATAGCAAGTTCACTGCAAAATATGAACTTCCCCGTTTCAATATGGGGATTTTCATTTTAGAAAAATAGTGAAAACAGATTTCATAAGCTAACAAATGAAAAAAATATCAAAACACCTACACTATTCTGTATTATTATTAGTATTGTTATTATTACTTTAACCTGTAAAACGTGTCTCAATTAGGTGCTGGGAAACATTGTGCATAAATAAAAACCTGCTATAACTTGAACCTTTATGTACTAGCAGAGAAGTAAGCAACAGCCATCTAAAAATGTTCAGTTATGTTGTGTTTTGTTTAGCCTTCTTAGAATATATTCATTTAATTAGGCATCTGCCATTAATTGTTACTCATAAGTCCAAGTCATTGCTGAAAAATTCTCATTGCAAGCAAGTCTAACCATCTGGTTAACAAATGAAAACTTCAACATTCAGAGAAACTGATTATTCCTGTATAGTGCCTGTGATGTTAATATTTTTGTTATAACTCTGATTTAGCTGAAGGCTGTAATTTCACATCTTAAAAGTAAAATGTACTAAAGCAAACTGAGAAGCCAATAAAATGAAGTGATTTCTGAGCTGAGCAAAGCTCACTGTTTGTAACAACAGCCACAATGGATTTAAAAATAAGAAAAATATCTACAGATGACCAGAGACACACAGACAGAGGCAGAGACAGAGATGAATACTCAGAAAGAAACACAGCACCATCATACATCCATAAATTTCACAGAGAAATTAATGAGGCATGGCCTGATGCTAATTTTATATATATAAGTGCCGGCATTGCTCTGAAACAGTGAAATGACAGCATAGTGAAATATCACAACCATTATAACAGTAACTGTGATGCTAGAACATCTGTGAAATAGACAGTCACATGACCAAAGAGAAAGTATCTGGCAGGTGGCATATCTGACACTATGCATATTCACAACGGCTACAAAGCACCACATAACTGCAACACAGGCACGGATGGTAGCCTACACAAATGCAAAGTGCCAAGTCATCATCATGTAGAACAGATGGAAAAGAAAGAGAAGAGTATACTTTTTATGGATGGGAGACAGGTGTCTCTTTTTAATGTTGTCAAGAAGATGCAAGAAGTTAGATTAGAAGGAACAAGTATGGAATAGAAGAAAGGTATAAAGAAGGAATGAGGAGCAGACAAACAAACATGCAGAGTCAGACTGACAGATGAGAGACTAACATATGAATGTGCAACAGTGGAGAGAGATGTGGAGTGGCACAGGGTGCACAACTGCTGATGGACTGCGAGCAGGATATGGGGAGTTTCATATAAGGAATGAAAACACAATAATGGTGCATAGAAAGGGGTATGGAAGACATACCACACCAGCACAAACAGGAACTGACCCACATGTCAGTCAACACCAAACCTGATATTGTGGGTGCATTCCAGTTCTGGTGGACTGATGAATAGGGCAAATCAGCAATGAAACTCCATCAGCTACACAAGGATTTGCTGCAGGTTATCAATGTGTGCATGCAGTTGCCTGTCCAATTTTGTCCTGAACAGCAGCTACACCTCCCACTGAAGGACCAAAAAGGACCCCTTTGGCTCCTTCACAGAGAATAAGACTTTGACCCCTTTGTTAAAGAAGGCCAAAGATGTCACCAGTGCACCCTCCAGGTCACTTCATGCAGGGTAACCATCACCCAGCACAGAGACAGGCCTAAGGACTAAATGGGGCGCAATGTCAGCCGCAGTGGCTGTTGCAGAGCATGGAAGCCACTGCCTCATGACAACCTGCACCATGGCTGACCTTGCAGAAAGAGGGACATAAAAAGAAAAAACAGGGAAGCAAATTCAGTACATTAGTACATGTGTAGGGCACTTTATTGAAATATTACAGTATAAACAACAATAAATTACATGTACTGTGTCACCTACAGACCCTGTATTGCTTACCTCAACAAACTAAACTGTTGGCTTGAATCTCCTGAGCTACTATAAAATATAAAGCAACAATGGTCAGTGCAGCATATCTCTGACAACCGAGGACAATTTGGCTATAGGTTATATGATGGATGTAAAGTAACAAATCAGGTACAGAATAATTACAGTAATAACTTGGCTCCATCTTCCTAATATTTGTGTTTCACTGGTGAAGCAGGTGTAAGTGGTACCTCTGCAAGTCACTGCACTTGTGCACCTGTGCTTGCACTGAGATGGTGAGGCTAGTGACATTATGCAATGCCCCAGCAAAGTGGTACAAGGCATCATTTTATATATGGGGGTCTCATACTTCCCCAGCAAACATTTCATATGGTACCTGTTCAGGAGATATAAGAAGATCTTGTTTTTTTGGATGCAACAGGCAGAAGCCCTGCTGAATTCAGTGCCTGAACTGGACTTGACCATGCTGTAGGCTACAAGGAGGAAGAAGATGCTAACTTTGTGCTCATGGCTAAAAATCCTAGATACTACATGATGTGTGTTTGCTGACAGCAATGTTGCATGATGCAAAGGAACACCAGCATGGTCATGTGTAATATGCACTTCATAGTAGCATATTACTTCCCCAACTCATGAATGGACAGACAAAAGCACCAAACTGCAAAATGTGGTTGATAATGCTACATTTACAGCTGCAGTTCAGAATCAGCCACAATAAATTACCTCATTAACTTAATTACTGCACTACATGAAATATTTTTTCTTGATAAAAAATGCAGTTGTCATACTGAATGAGACCATGTCATAGTGAACAACTTAGGAATCAAAATATAGTGAATAACAGAGTATACTACTGCATACACTAACAGTCAGCAGACAAGACTATTGGCAATGGACCTCCAGACTGTAATGACTACACAAGGGTACATGGAGGTGACAGGGATAGTGAATGACCAGAAGGTGGTATATGATAAAACAGCACAGGGCATACCAGGGGACCAGCATGCAGGTAGGGAGGGAACTCACCCTGAGAGGGAGCACAGCAGGAAAAGTTGTTGAGGGGTACTCTGTCTGACAAGGAACATGGAGCTTGGTCATGCCTGGTTGTTGTACTGCATGGAGGGTTTGCAGTAGTATACTATATGCACACAGGCTACAAAACATGGTCCAGGAGAAATTTGATTTCTATAACATTGGGTACTGACTGTGCTGTTATCACAGTTCTGATGCCACACTATAGCAGAGTCTGAATGGTAACAGCGCAGTAGCACGCATTTCCGTGACCACCAAATAGTGGCTGTGGCAATATTGAGACAATTATTGACTGGCATGACCAGTTATGCATGCATAGATAAACACACTGATCCACATGTGCAACTCACAGGTGTACACACCGAGCCATGAGACAGAAGGAATGGTCATGACTAGAAAAGATCACAGCACCAGAAGCAGTTGTGTGACTACAGTCCCTATGTCCACATGGCATCTGTATCCTTGAAAAGGGTAAAGCAGGCAAGGCTTTCCATGACCAGGTGTGGCAGGGACTGCAACATGACATCAATTCAATGGGCAATGATAATTGGACATCAATTAGCGGATATGCAGGTAAATGACTTAGGTATGAATGACAACTACTTACATCATGTAAAGCATCCTGAATGCATTGTATGGCCTGAATGATGAAGCAAAACCACATCAGGGACTGTGAGACACCCTGCAATGCATACAGAGTGACATGGAACATAAGGAGCTGGAGTAGACCTGGAGCAGACATGCCTTTGAGGATAGTAGTGGACAAGGAGACAGCCATGGTAGCAGTCATGAAAATGTAGGCAACTTCTTGCTATGTCTGTGTTAGATGATCGCTGTATATTGGTTGTTGACATGTTAGGCATTCACTGATAAATAGAATGATAGTGTGTTACCAGATATACTCAATTATCATATATAGGTCTTCAGAAGTCTATACAAATGTTTGTTGATACCTGCATGTCTATGACAGTGTGGTATTGTATGCCATCTCTACCATGGTCATGGATTCAGAATGGGAACATCAGCCATGATTCAAAGGAAACACCTACATCACCTGCAGCACACAACAGGGACACCATTATGAGTAGCCTGATGACTACATTAAGAGGACCAGCATATTGAGGACTCTCTGGGTAACAATGTGTGCATCTATCAACAAGACAGGCCAGTGGAAAGTCACCCCAGATGAAATGCTAGCATAAATCATACCTGTGCCAGATATAGAAATCATTGAAGCTCCCTGGGAGGCTTACAGATGCATTGCAAGGAATACTGTACTGTATGTTATATATTAATAGCTAATGTAATTTATACAAAGCCTATGTTCATTGTCTGTTTTATCTTTAAAATACTCTATATTAATATTTTTTGTGGGGATTTTCTCTCCAGACTTCCACTGGAAATAGGTTTCTTGCTCAGCAAATTTCAATAAATAAATAAATAATTAATAAATACATACATACATGAATACATAAATAAATAAATACATAAATAAATGCAAAGTGCCTGGAATGTAAACATGGTGCAAGGACCTAAATGATTACATGTACACACCCTAGCAATGCACGGTCAAACAATGAGAAGTGTGCTCTGTTAATGACTTGCAGATGTCTATGATTACTCTGACTGCAGGAACAATCAGCTTTCACAGCCTTCCATCTTTGCTGTATATCTATAGAGGGTAGGTCAGGGAGAAGAAAATTACGAACATGTCTGAAAGCACACTGAGTAATTTATTAGAGTGACAGCCCTAACATTCAAATGCTGGCTTTAATGCCCACAATTTCTGCCCCTTAGAAAGAAATGTTCATATTAAAGGGAGTGCTTTAGTTATTGTTAAAAATAACATATGTCAATAAAACAGATATGGACTTACTATTAAGAAAGCATAGATAAGAGAATGAGGCGCCATTCAGAAAGAAAGAAAGGACACACCTGCTATGTTTGCAGTTTGTGTTTAATATTGTGTGAGTACATGAATACCCTAATTGTTTGCAATATTCCAATCATTAAAACATTTATTGTCAAATGAGAAAGGACAACTTTCATAACTTATTTCTGTTGTGCTTTCAATGTGACTTGATACGATATCACATTATCATTACACCTAAATTCTTTTTTTCTCCTTACAAATATATGTGTCTGTGGTAACTATGAAAATACTCTTAAATTATTGTTGGCAATACCATTGTTTCAGTGTTCAAATCCATACAGGTCCCTGCTGCAACATAACAAAGTTACTTAAACATGTAACATGTACATTTAATGAGTTTCATCTACCTTTTTTTTCTTTGTACCATTTGCAAGCTGTTTGGAATTGGAATTGTGCTCTGTTGACTGGTGGTGTTCAATAACATTGAACTACATTTTATTGCCCAAGGTGAAAAATGACACATTTTATTTTGACTGCTATCAATAGCACAATGAAGATAGGCATTGTTACACTTTCTTCAGCAGTCTGAACAGTACTGAGTAAAAAAATTAAATTTGTCACATTCCTGTCTCTGTGGCATAATGTGTAAAGGTATTGACCTTAGAGAAACAGTACAGGTGGTACAAGGATTGAAACTTGTTCACAGATCATTTTATTGAGGCAGTTCATACTAAACCTTGACATTCATTTGTTATATGAATGTGTTGATGTGGGAAACACATGTAAGGTCTGTATTGACTAAAACAGATAGATAAGTCATTTGAAAGGATATACATCTGAATTGTGTTTGCTGTGTGAATAATGAAAGTGTGTCTGCTGTCCTCTGTGCCTTTCTCCATTCCCATGATGTTAGCTAAACTCCTTATATTGTAAGACATGATGTAAGCTAAAGTCCTTATATTGTAAGGCATACATGATAATACTGATGCAGCAATGAGATCTGTGACAGCTGAATGCATCACTGGAAAGCAGCACTAGCTGTGCTCATTGATACATATACATGTACATTGTGATTCATTTCATGCATCTTTAAGTTGTTATTCCCAAAAAGCTGTTTGAATATTTCTGATAAATATTGCCGAATACATTTGTATGCCACTTGGCAGTGTGAAATTCACATTCACAGCTTAAGGTAAAAAGTAAAACGTTTAGTTTAAGCTGTCTTACATAGTGCAAACCAGCCTGACAGCATTGTGTGGTTGTCAGCACTCTGGATAGTACTCAGGAAAGAAAATACACATGATGGGTACTTTTCTCTGTGGCACAAGATGTAAGTGCAATGGGGTTAGGCAGTGCACAAACATAGTTCACTGTCTAAGGGAAAAAAAAGTGAAAAATTTAATTTAGGCTACCTTATGTAGAGCAGATATGCCTGACATCTTTGAATGGTTCTCCACAACACGGATGTTATTTACTTCACAGAATGCACCTGCCAGATGTCAAATTCTGTGGTGCAAGGTATACCTCATGTGAACTGAGAGAAATAAAGCATGTGAAGCATTGTTTGAATTCTGTTTAGAGACCCCATTGCAATTATTCATAATATGTAATATTTAATTTTTTTACTTTAATTTGCATTTGCTCTCTGCTTGTCAGCACACAAACATGGTTCACTACATATGGAAAAAAGTGAAAAATTTAGTTTAGGCATCCTTTGTTAGCACAAACATGTCTGGCAATGGTGTGCTTTCCTCAGGGCAGTACTGAGTGGAGAAATTCTACCTATAACATACCTATCTCAGTGGCCCAAGGTGTAAGTGCTGTGACGTTAGATAAACAATACAGCCAATTAAAGGTTTGACTACAGCTACAAGATGCTTTTATAAAATGTGTAAGAAACTCATTTACCACCACATTTTGATTAAGATAGCAACACTAAAGAAAAATGATTAAACTTATTTCATACTAGCAATTTCTTAATAATCTTTGCATAACTAAATATTTCTATTTAGCATATATCATTAATGTTTCACATATAGCCTCAAGATAATGTGTGCCCAATTTCCTATTCATGACAATGATGACAATTAATATAACATTCACTTGCATACACATGATGGGTACAATAATTTTGTTATAGTCATAATGACTCATCACACGTCCCAACTATGTGTTGGGAAGTGGGGGGGGGGTGAAGCCCCCTAATTGGGTGGGTATGACATGTTTTGGTGTAGTTTTCTAAATGTTGGCCAACTGCCTCTTTTCCTGGATTAAAAGTCTGGTGATGTGAACATTTGTTGAATTGAAAGTTCGGTGTTGCCATCGCAAGTAAAGGAAATTCGTGTAAGTGAACTTTCGCTCATCTGACATAGACCTGAAAAAATACAGGTTTATTTAGTAATGCACAGATCAAAATAGCACTTGGCAAAAAAAAAAAAATAAAAAAAAAAAAAGCAATCAATACCTCAGTTGCTTCTCGATAGCAGAGTAAGGTCAAACAGCCTCAAAAGGATAAGGGCGGTCTTTTAACACAACAAAAGTCAAATGCTGCAAGCTTCTCCCAGGCCTACCTTTCAACTTAAAGAAACAGATAAATTCACAGGTAGCTGTGACTGGGCTCTAAACCTATGCATATAGTATCTTCATTCAAATGATCCTTCCATGAGGACAGTAAGGAACTAACTTCCTAATTTGCTGTTTTTAGAAAATTTTCTTTTATACAGAATTACTGGTCACTTTAGACCTTGTTACTCATTTAACTTTAATTCAGACCGATAACATACTCTCTAAAGTGGATAAAGGAAATCATACCATTTCCATTAACCAGACCCAAGCTATTGACATGGTGGACTGTTCAGTATTACTAGCTCACTTCCTAGACATTGGCATCAACATTGGAACTGCACATTGGTTCAATGACTTCTCAAATAACAGACTCTTGACCGTGAAACTGGCTCCTATTTATCACATATGGGCTACACTTGCTCAGGTATATCACAGGGATCAACACATGCTTCAGTACTTTTCCATTTTTATAAAAAAATATCCCTCTTATATGCTGATGACATGGTTATCTACATATCAAAACCCAATGACAAACTAACCTTCTAGACATAAACCACAGGCTCATCTCTAAGAAGTTTTTCATTAACACACAAAAAAAATAAATAAATCAGTTGTGCTTTTTGGTACTAAGAAAATGTTTTTCACATCTTCCAGCTTCTTAAATCTTTTGGGCCAGCACAAAAATTTTATTGTCACTATCACTTCATTCTGATTCCTAGGCATCTGGATTGACATTCTCTTACTTTTCAGGAGCAATTTCAAGAGGGTAGATCAAAAATCAACTACCGCCTTTTGTGGACTAAAAAATATCTCAGGTCCTTTCATGAACAGCTAAAGAAACCATTTGGAAAGATGTCCTGATTGCACAAGTTGAGTATGTTTTACCCTTGTTTGCCACCTTCTCAAATAAAAACAAATCAACACTACATGCCTTAACTAATAAAACATACCTCCTTATCAACATTTCCTCTTGCCTTGAGCTCTTTTTACCTTACTTTATGTAAGGCAAACTGCCTCCAACTGGAAACCAGATCCAACATACTTCTGGGTTCCCATATGTTCAACTTACCTTACCAAGATGCCCCTTTTCCACTTACAATGAAAGTAATCACTACCACCTCTCAACCTCAACTTCAGAACTAGAGTATAGTAGGCTGTACTCTCTAAACTCCATCTGTGAAACTACAAAGCTTTGACTCTGTTTTCCTGTATTTGCTCCAAAACTGTGAGACTCCCTTCCTCACTATCTCATTAAGTATACTAACTAGATTAAGTTCAGGCCCTAACTCAAGCAGTACCTGTTTCAGAAATGCAAATGCTAAACACAGGACATATCAAGTAATCAATACTACTAAGATCTGAGCTAATTTACTGTGATGTCACCTCACATACACCTCTACTCTTTTGGTCACTGTTATGTTTCAACTTCCTGTAAGTATGTACATAGCATCTCTTTCTCCTTGGTCATTGCCATCCTGCAATGTTTACCTTTCACATGACCTCTGTCTCATTGAAATCTTTACCCTTACTTAACTCTTGCTTTGCCCTCTAAATAACCTGTGTTATGTTTTACAATTACCAAAACTAAGCCTGCTCGTTATTGTTTTCTTGTTACTTCTCTGATTTCACATTTCTGCTTGCAAATATTTTCAGCTCAATGTGATATGATGTCTGTCAATAGTATCTCTTTTTGTGACTAGTTTCTGTTACCTTTGCTATGCCATTGCTGGCTGTAATTGTTACATTTTTTTTACATCCATTTTGAATGTAACCTGAGCTGAGCCTGCAATTAGTCATGCTATGGTCAGTGCTCTATCACAGTAACCAAAATATAAACAAACTAACAATAAATAAATAAATCTTTAATCTGAATATGCACTGCAACGCACATTTTAAAGGTGCACATTCCCTCTTTCAGAGTCAGTATATTACAATATATACATATATACTCTCTCACACACACACACACACACACACACACACACACACACACACACACACACACACACACACACACACACATAACATGTGCCTGCATCAACATATGCATCTTCGTGTACAATATATGTTTGTAAATGGGTTTATATTTATGATAAATAGTTGAGATCACTCTATCCAAAGAAC
The DNA here is from genome assembly GCF_019279795.1 of Protopterus annectens. Lineage (NCBI taxonomy): Eukaryota > Metazoa > Chordata > Ceratodontiformes > Protopteridae > Protopterus > Protopterus annectens. The sequence continues at coordinate 199,552,938 of NC_056748.1, read as the reverse complement.
ATTATCAAAAAAGAAAACAAATGAGAAAAAAGTATTCAGAGTGAAAACAACTCAAATAGCTAGATCAACAATTTTCTTCAGCACACATCTTTATCCACTGTTTCTGAACATAGAGTTTGTGCTGGTACAAAACTTTGCTCCACCACATCCACACTAACTTAAATAACCATCTCCAAGTTTACACTGTACTAGAGAGAAAAAGAAAATGTCCCAATCTTTGGTATCCTATTGGTAATTAAAATAAGAGGGTATGAAAGGTGTCTGAGTTAATGTGAGTCTAAACAATTGCATTTCAGATTGTGCATTAAAATGGGGTTTGGGGAGCAACACTTCATTTAGAAACAATTGAATGAAGTTGTATATGACTGCTCATTCAGTATTGCTATTTAAAAATGTGTGGTGAATAGTGTTACAAACGTGGAGTGAGCTTTGCTTGACTAAATACAGATCAAAATATAAGTTGTAATTTATAACATCTTAAGTTGTACATAATAAAACTATTAGGCTTTTCTTTGTCTCTTCAGAAGAAGAGAGAAATGCAAGTTTGACTCTGAGAATGAAGTAATAAATAATTGTCAAACTGAGATAAGAAACTAACAACAACAAAAGCAGTAATTAAGTAGCAGGGAATGATGAATATTTTAACAAAGGGTCACGGAATTATTGTAAAGTTGTTTACCAAAGAAGTAGGTAGTAATTTGCAGAAATATCCCCTGGGATTCATTAACAATAATGAAGGTACGATGCTAAGCCTATATGAAGTAAGTGCATTAGCATGATAAACAGAAGTGCTAAACGAATATGCAGGCTGCTTATTGCACCTACTGAATTGCAAGCACTTTTCTGTGGCCAGCAAGTGGATGCAGCCACAGAAAGATGCTTGCAAGGATGAGCACAGAATGTAAACAAAATGGTTTTCATATCAGCAATGCCCACATGCAAACACCTGCTGTAGCCCAGACATATTAAAGGCAGGTAGAGGGAAAGAATACAGCAGGAGGGAAAGTTAAATGGGGGAACTGTATACAGATTGTGTTATACTGCATAATTAACCAATGCTGAAGGGGAAATGTTTAAAGTGTACTCATATAACACAGAAAGTTGTGACGAAGTGCAGAAGAAGCATTTCTGACACAAATCCAGCAACATTGATGGAAAGATAATTAATATTAATGCAAATACCACAGCTAAGCACATAAATAAAAACATACATGCTAATAAAGGTTGTGATAGAGCTATAAAGCTACAGTGTAACAAAGGAGAGTAAAAACGTGATATGCATGTTAATTAAATGCTGAATTCTCATAACAGCAAAGATAGAAGATGCATTTTGTGTTGAATGCATGGACAGCAGTTATTGCATATGAGATGTACGTGCAGGGAATTTATGTATGGAAGCCGATAGCACTGCTGTAATCTCCAGCTCAACATGTGGAAAAAAAGGATATTGCAGCTGCAATGCCAGATACATCAGAAATGGACATGTTTTTGCAAAGAAATGTAGTAGCACTTACAGGAAATGGGTTCATCACTTACGGCATGTAATAGGCAAGAATGTGTTGTATATGTATGTAAATGCTAAATGGTAATCTAATAGTACACAACAGACAAAAGTTGCAAGTGACAAGACAGATCAGATGACATGTTATGAGCTCAGTTTTTCCATTGGTGATATGTAAAGATCTCCGACATTGTTATACTGGGCATGCTGACGTACAGTGGCATGGAAGAGTAACATAACAGCAATTGAACAGCATGAACACAATAGAAAGTGCTGTAATAGAAGACCAGTCACAGTTTTTCATGATCTGACAGCAGGCCATACAGTAAGAAATGTTTATGGAATCCCTCATCTGCCATTAAGATGTATAGTGCGACAAAACAATTGTAGTAATAAAGACATATCCAGATGAAGACATGCAATACAGAATGTAATTATCTTATGAATAGGTAATGCATTTGAGCAATGAATGACATAAGAACTGTTCACATCATGTCATTTTCAGACACGTCAGGACAGATATCAGAAAGATGCTTAACAGTCATGATCACCACAGAAATATGCATATTGGTCATGTCATGAATACCCATGAAGGGCTTACAGCACTTTCCTATCATATAAGATATATCGATGACCTACCTTGTGGGACAAGGCCTGAAAAATGCAGCTTTCTGAGTGTGCCATAACTATTGTCTGAGTTTAAGCCACTGTTGTCTGACACATTTATCTGGCAGGCAGATGATACCAGATTCAAACCCCTGCTTATTATACAAGGCTCTCTCCAGCCCTCTGCCATGACTGCATGTGCCATATCAGATAAGAATGGAGGGTGCACAAATAACTGAACGGAACTGGTTCATTAATACAGGAGTTTTGAATATAATTTGCATAATCAGATTTAGTCACAATGCTGGAAAGAAGCTACATGTTACTATCCACACAACAGTGGACATTACAATATCAATGCTTCCTTGACAAGAAAGCTGTTTCCATCATGTATTACACACACTGTTCCAGAATGTATTTATTTTATTTATTTATTTATTTATTTTACATTTGTTGACTGGGATAGTCCAATTGGATATATGTCCATTTTCAGTGGAGGCCCGTGGAGAAAAGCTCCACATACCAAAAAAGAGACAGTACATACATCACTGAGTGATAAACTCAGGCAGACATGTTTAGAAAAATATAGACAAAGAATACAGGCAGATATCAATATACACAATGTGCAGACATTACATTTGATTGGCAAAGACATATCAGAAAATGTGAACATAGAATACAATCAGATCTCATAATTCACAATGCTTAAACATTTAAATGCTATGAGGCATAGATACTTGGCTAAACAGCAGGTTGGGTAGCAAAACATATATTAGTGAAGTTGTTAGGTTTAGAACAAGAGCACAGACAATGAGATGTGAGGTATTTTTTGAGTTCTCTTTTAAATAGGGGTAGTGAGGTTTTCTTGGTAATGGTAGTATGGAGTAGATTCCAGATTTTACCAGTTGAGTTGGCAAATATAGCATTGCCGGCAGAGTTGTTGGATTTTTGGGACAGTATCATTAGTTTATCAGCTGAGCGTAATGGCCTGGGGGCACTATGATGGGTGAGAATATTTTTGGGGGTAGGGATGTTATCAGGTTGATGTAGTATTTTATGCACCATTATAAGCTGGTTGAACTGTAGAAGGGTAGGATACTCTAGCCATCCTAGTGCTTTGAGGTTCTGGCAATGGTGGGTCCTAAAAGCCATGCCAGTAGCAAATATGGCTATATGACTGTAACAGCTTGATAATTTGCTCTGTACAGGGAGCCAAACTTTTTGTTGATCGACTTAATAGTGTGATTGGCATGTTTATCAAATTTAAGGTTGTTGTCTATTATTACTCCTAGAAGCTTTGTATGGTTATCAGGGGCGATAATGGTGTCATTGCTAGATTTGATGTTGAAGGAAAGAGGAGAAATTCTATGGTTAGTGGAGAAAAGTAGTAGCTTGGTTTTGTTAGGATTTAGAAGCAGGTGGCGATTAGCTTATTATTATTATTATTATTATTATTATTAGTTTATTAGATTAGTTAGAATTGAACCACAGTCTGTCTGTGTAGGTATGGTATACAAACCAGAACTCAATGCACATACCACAGGAGCACTCACAGCAAGGCATGCCTTGAATAAATGTTTTGCTGCCATACAATCACAACATGTGATGACATATCATTGTTCAACATAAAAATGGATAACATAAGTAGATACAATTTTTAGTATGTGTAACATCAGTACATTCATATAATGTTGCCCCTTTCAGGAGGTGAACAACAAGCTATTTGACTCTACTGCCTAATAACATGTAAATCAACCACAAGCACCACAGTGGAAGTCTAAACATTATTGTGACACTCCAGCTATGCTAACGTATTACATCAGATGTATGTGTAGTAAACAATATCTGAGATAAAAGCGATGGTGGAGGCCTCTGTTACTGTAAATGGACACTTTATAACTCTGGCAGATGTTACTCATGCAGTGTAGTATAAGGCCCATCAATGCTAATAGGCACTGGATGTGAATGATGAATACAAGACCATTTGACAACAGAAAATACATGATACTGTACATAATGAATGCACCACTGTAGAAATGTCACTACAATTGTAAGATATGTCCATATGTGAAGGAATTACATCATGTTATTGTTGCAAGGGATATGTGTGCCTGTCACTGCTGTTCTAAGTCAACACCATACAGAATGTAATCTTATTCCCTTATGCCAGTGTAACTAACTCTGGGCAAAACTGCAATCCAAACTGTAGCTTGCTACAGATCACCCACCATGCCCCAGGATTCCAACTCCTCTTTTCTTGATGTACTGGAAAATATTAGGGATCAACCAAACACCCTAATAATGGGTGATTTCAATGACCCCGCCATTAACTGGGAAAACTACTCATGTACCAACTCCTTCACTCAACACTTTCTGGAATTCATAAACTCCAGTGCCCTGGATCAACTTATCCACAACCACACCAGGGGCAACAATATCCTAGATCTAGTCATTACGAACATGAGTGACCGGTGTTCCACACCTGAAGTCAACGCCTCATTGGTCCGACCCAACCATAAGCTAATTAACCTAGCTATCCACATCCTGCCCCCACCCCCATTAAGGAAACCATGGTAAATAATTTCTCCAAAGCCAACTTCATGCTTCTTAAGACAGAAATGGTGAACTTCAGGACACCCATGCAGATGGACAATGCAGTTACGACTACTGAATCCTACACAATTGCACTTTATAAGCACTTACATGAGTGCATGGATCATGCTATCCCAAATAGAACCAAGACGCTATCCTCCAAAAAAGGAAGCCAATCTGGTGGTCCCCTGCCATAAACAAACTGTACAACAGAAGGAAGAAACTGTTGCAAAAGAGAGTAAAATCCCATGAGTGGAGGAGCTCCCTGGTCAGCCTCAGTAAGAAGCTGCAATCCCTGATAAAATCCTCAAAGTTAGTTACGAAAACAAAATCGCCACTGATTCTAAAGACAACCACAAAGCATTCTATAGCTATGTCAAGAATCTCAATGGCAACACTCAGATCTGCTCTGAGTTACAGCACAAAGGCACTAAATATACAGACCCAACTGATATTGCCAACATTCTGGCAGATAGGTTCAGTGCTAACTTTACCCCCCTCTCACCCCCCAAAGAGACCATCTCTATACCAGAAGAATGCAAAGTTCCTGTAATCACGGCTGCACAGATAAAAACCACACTCTCCAAAGCCAAGAACACAGCATCCATGGGACCAGACAACATCCCAGGCTGCATTCTACACGAACTACAGAACGAACTGGCACCCCCACCTAAGTACCATGTTCAATCATAGCCACACCTCAGGTTTTTTGCCTGCTGAGTGGCGCACAGTGATGGTTATCCCACTCCACAAGGGGGGAGCCACCACGGACCCCGGGAACTACTGCCACATTAGCCTGATGAGCCTGGTCTGCAAGGCCATGGAACGTATCATCATGGAACTTATAAGCAAAGACATTGGTAATCTCCAAACTCTGGACCCCACCCAGTTCGGGTTTGTAAATGGCAGATCATGTCTCCTAAATCTGATAGACTTCTTTAAAGCAGTCACCAAAGCCCTATCTAGATCTTGCCAAGGCTTTCAACACCATCTCCCACTCTGGAATTATAGATAAACTCACTACATTAGGTATAAATCTCTATGTCATAAGATGGGTTGTCAACTGGCTCACTGACAGAGCCCACACTGTGAAAGTAGCAGACTCCAAATCTGACTTCAGACCAGTGACAAGTGGAGTACCACAGGGTTCAGTCCTGGGTCCTCTTCTGTTTGGTATCTACTTCTCTGAAGTACAGGCTAACACAGAAGGTCTTTGGCTAACAAAGTTTGCAGATGACTGCAAACTAGGATCCATAATCGAAACTTCTAATGATGTGGATATCCTACAAAAGGGCCTCACTGAGACAGATGCCTGGTGTCAAAGCCATGTCCTTAAGCTCAATGCCAAAAAGTGCATTGTCATCCCCTTTGGTAAAAACTCTTTACCCATGAACTACAACATAGGCGGTAGTATACTTAACACCGAAAGTGTGATAAGAGACCTTGAGCCACAGGTGGACAGTAGTCTCTCCTTTGATAATCACATCACCACAGTAGTCAGGAAATCCTTCTACGTGGCACACTTCATCACAAAAGGTTTCTCATCCAGAAAAAAAGAGACCATTGTTCCCCTCTACTCATCACTCATTAGACCCATTATAGAGTACAATGCCCCTTTTGGTATGTACCTCACAAGACATCTAGAACAACTGGAAAGGCCACAGAAATACCTCACAAAGAGGATTACCAGCCTCAAACAGATGCCCTACACAGATCATCTCAAAAACTCCAGCTTTACTCTGTCGTATATCGCCTACTCAGAGGTGATCTCTGCCTAACATACAAAGCTATGTCAAACCCAGAGCTGTTGGACATGCTCCACTTAAAGAAATCCCAATCCCTCTGTGCTACATGCTCTAGGGACCTAAACCTTGTCACCACAATAAACAGAACATGCCGGAGGGATAGATTCCTGTCCCAGAGACTTCCCATACTCTGGAATAAACTACCTATCTATATCAAACAAAGCTTCTCATTAGCACTCTTCAAGAAAAATCTTGATGATTGGATTGGAAATAGGAAAGTCACCCCGGGGATCACCTCTGTGGCTCTGCTCGATAGTGGCACAGGAAAATAATTTTCTTGGGTGGCAAAAGCCAGGGTACCTCTTTGGCTGGGCTTGTATAGGCCCCAGGGCCGATAGCATAGTACCTACCTATGAACCTATGAACACTTCTTACATATGTTATAGTAGGAAAATGTAATCACATGTCATTATAACTATGGATAAAAGCATTGATATGTGACATTATCATATCTTTTTGTAAGAGGGTTAATACCTATACATGCACCCAGCACATGAGTTTGACAACAGTGTTAACGCCATGGACATTCACAGTAAGGCTGACAAAACATACTCTGAGCAATAATGTCTGGATTTGAATGAACTACCCAAGATCATAAGTGAAAGATTAGTTCCTGGATCACAAGCACCACAATACGCATTGAGGGACAACTGGAACACTGCACAATTAAATGGATGACATCACATCATCTCTGTTTATTAGTGGATGTTTATGCTAAAAAGAGGTTGAAGAGCACATTAACACTATGCAGCTACACATCATATACGTATTTGAGGAAGAGTATAAACAGTATGAGGGGAAAGACACACACTCACTGCTGGCGTCAAACATTTTATTTTTATTTATTTAACATTTGTTGACTGGGAAAGTCCGACTAGGACAGAGCCTATTTTCAGCATAGGCCCAGGGAGAAACATTCCAGATGCATGTCTTTGGATCCTACTTATGTAGTTATACAATGTACAAAGCATAGCATTAAAGTCACGCAACACAGGAGAGTTTGCACTAAAAATGTGAGATACTGCAGGTATGGTAGCATTGTGTAATACTGTGTGGCCAAAAAAGATATTTTTCCTGTGAATGCTAGGATTTGCTAGTGTCACAGAGTGCTATCGTAAATCCATCTCATAATTATAAGTATACATTAAGGTGGTTGTGAGGTGACCAGTGGTACGTGACAGTAATCACTGTCACACTATTTAAGCAGTGTTGGACTCAAACTACCTATCCTTTTACACCATGTATACAGCACACTATCAGCAGCCAATGCCAGAGGAGAATAATGATTTCAAATGAGACATACAGCATCTATGGGATGACATTAGCTGTGTATTGCCAAGGAGATGTGTCTCGCAAAATTAGTTTATATTCATCTAGGGTTGAAAAAGTTGACACTGCAAATGTGTTTAAAACAGTCCTGAATTTATTTATTTATTTATGTATTTATTTAATTAATTTATTTTATTTATTTTACATTTGTTTATACGGGATCGTCTGGCTGGATACATGTCCATTTTCAGCAGAGGCCCGGGGAGAAAAGCTCCACATAGACAAACTTACATAGATTACACAGAAGACATAGATTACACAGAAGCTAGCAAACGATTATAAAAACAAAGTGATTATATAAAATGGCTTAGTAGTGTTCCCTAGTAGGGACTCACAGTTTTCATGGACAGACGCAATTAAAAGTAAGAGGCATCAGAATGGAAGCAGAGCTTGGTGACTAATACAAACAGGAACTGCAACATGAAGTGAGGGAAAAACAGGCTTATGGTATATTTAGAGAAAAAGTCAGAGAAGAGACTTTGTTGGAAGTAAAGGAAGTAAGTGAAGAAGGGAGAGTAAGAAGGTATAAGGAATGAAAAAGTACTTGTTTATATAATTTACCCTGATTTTGTGCAACAACTGAGCCACATTTTAGCTAGGAAGTCTTTCAGAGTGGTTTTGAAAGATGGGAGAGAGGGTATTGACCTGATGGATACTGATAAGGAGTTCCAGGACTTAGCAACCTAGTACAAGTACAGACAATGCCCAGTGGACTTCATAGGTTCATACTAGGCTATCTGCCCTAGGGCATTTATAAGCCTAGCCAGAGTGTGTTTGGCTTTCGCCACCCAATTTAAATTAATTTTGCTATGCCCTTTTTTGAGGTTAGTATACTGTGCCTCTGTCTAACAGTGACACAGAAGTGATACCCGGGGTAAACCTACGATCCCCCATCCACTCATCAAGATTCCTCTTGAAGAGAGTCAATGAGGGACTCTGCCTAACCTGGACTGGGATTTTATTCCAGAGTGAAGGGAGCCTCTGGGTTATGAATATAGATTAGTACTAGGCTAGTTGTCCTTGCGAGCAATTGTAAGCCCAGCCAATTATCCCTTTTGAGACTCAAACCCTGCACCTTGTGTTTGTAAGGCAAACACCTTAACCATTAGGCCACTCTCCCAACTTGATAGGTTTATAAACAGATGGAAGTTTTTGGTAACTGGATCACAATGACTGACTGGGAACATAGTTGTATAGAATGTTTTTTAGTGCTGGACAGGCAGATGAATGCTGAATAAGTTTATAAAGGGTAAAAAGCTATGTATGTGATAGTTTATGAGGTGATTCTAACCAATTTAGACTGTTTAGTGCTATATGGTGGTGGGTTCTGAAAGGGGTATTTGTTGCAAATTTTGCAACTTTGTTATAATATTGTTCAAGTTTACATTTTTGTGAAGCCTGGAGGTTATTAAGTATGGGAGCACATAAACAAAGAATGGGGAGGAGATAAGTAGTGGCAAGTGCAGTTTTAATTGTGTCAGTGGGAACGTTTTTTGTTCTGTAAACCATCCCTAGTTTTGATGATTTTTTTCTTATGCAGTTTTGTATTTGAGGGTGGAATGTAAGTTTACCATACACTGTCAGCCACTATAATTTGTTATGAGAAGTGACTTCAACTACTATTGTATTATCAAGAGACATTTTTTTTTACATGAGAGAGGGATTTGGGGGGAAAAGCGATTGGTCCTTTTTGGGTTGAGCATGAATTGTGTTACAACGGCATGTTTCAGTGGCTGTTAAAGCTTCCTGAATAATTTGTTTGGAGGTGTACCATGTTGTCAGATGTGCAAATAAGAGTGGATTCATCTGTGTATTGCATTAGAGTGGCTTGTTGTGTGGCTGTATATAGAGTGCTGGTGAAAATATTGGAGAGGAGGGGACCAAGCATAGAGGCTTATGGTACACCGGTGGTGGCAATGATGTTTTTCTCATTGCCTAATGCAAGCGGCAAGAGGTATTGTGGAAGACATGCATGCCTGAGAAGAAGGTTGAGGTATGCTTTACACTAGTGCTGAGGGAATGAAAATAAAATTCTGTCTTGAATTTGCACCTGAAACATACTTATCCTGTACCTCTCAAAGGCAAGTTAATCTCTCCTCATGCACCTCATGGTTTGCAGCTATCTCCTCTGCAGCTGTACAGTACAAAAAGAAAAATATATATGAAATCATAATGAGTACCTGTGTTGTCTGGCTAGACTATTAATTCCATATCAATAGACAGTATACTTACACAAATGGAGGTTCTTGCAGTTCTAAATTCAGCCTCCCATCAGCTGAGGAGGTCCTGCTTGCACTTCTTAAGGTTGCTATAATGGTGACGACATTGTTCCCTGTTACATGGAATGCTTGTTGCATTGGTGACAGCCTTGGCTTAGGTATTCCAAGGCAAGACCTTATGCTGACACCCAGTGTAATCTCCCAGCAGCAGCCTATGGCTATAGCACTTCACAGGGAGTGCCACAAGTATCCTGGATTCACCAACATCCCAACTTTGTGATCTAAATTTAGTATCATTCACTCCCTCACCAGCCATGTCTGCAAAAGTCAAGCTGACAAAATATGTCTGAATCATTGCCCAGTTCACATTTCATGTATAACTGGTATTGTGCAAATATGCACAGCCTTGCCAAGTGCTTTTGCAGAATTGATAGCAGATGGATTCCTTGGCAGACACATTAGCACTATTTACTATTTACATTACACAGCAGTAAAGGTGTGCAACATAGCATTGAGCGTTGCCATGTGTGATGCTCAACCTATTGACATGGGTTGCAATATTCAACAATGGAATGCGTAATGGCATGGCTTTTAATCCTTGCAGTTTGGAAGAAGAAAGGGGATGAATTGTGGCATATTGTGATGGGAACCAAGGCATTGGTATAAAGCATGCAAAATTGCTATGCAAAAGTTAGTATTTACATTTATAAATATATTTCAGGTGTATGCACTTGAATGTCCTGATTCATGCAGGTTGGGTTATGTTGCACAAATATTTCACAAGACATAACTCTCCTAAACACCCCCCCAAACTAAATATACCAACTCCAAGATCGCACTATAGTGGGGAAAAGGGCAAATTTCCCCATGTTGGCCAGCTGCCTCTTTTCTTGGACTAAAATTCCAGTGATCTGATTATTCATTGAATTAAATGTTTGGTGTTTTCATCTTGGGTAATTGAAATTCGATTAAGTGGAATTTTGGTCTACTCAAGTAGACCCATTTTTTTCATATGCCCTTCCTCTGGTGCATTTTAGGATTTGAACTGGTGGTGTGTGCACAAGCAATTTGGCCTGAGACTTGCTAATATTCCATTCCTTGCAATACCTCTGCAGCCAAGGGCAAATCATATTTTGGGCTATAATGTCACTACTGAACTGTGAGTGTTTAGTTCCTAACACAGATAGCTGATGTTCATAGCCAGGGATGAATTACTGGGAAAAATCCTTCCACCTACTGGCAACATATTGAAGAATGTAATCTAGAGTTAGTGCACTTACAAGTAATAAATCCAAAAAAGTGCAGATGGAGGGAAGATGAGAGTAATCCAAAACCGTATTTATTGAAATAAAAGAACTTCCACAACCACGCCAGAAATGAAAAATAAGTAATAAAACATGTAATGTAAGTAAGCTACATACATTTTAAGAAAGATATGATACCTTAATTAGGACAAGAGAAAACCTGTCCAAGGTTGTAGGGTAAGAAATTGAACAAGATGTTCCTAGAATACCTTTCTTCTGTTTTAAGTAAAAAAAATGATCTCTTATGTAAAGTAAAGAAAGGGAATCAGATCTGCATTAGTTAGTAAACCTTAATAAGCACTCATAATGGAACTAGTATAATATCATGGGCATACCTCTCAACCTCCAGATGAGAGAATCGGGGCCAAAGGATCATAAAATCAGGGACACCTAATTGACATAATATATGCATATGCAAATAAGCATATTAATGGGCACGCCCACACATGTTTAACTACACAAAGGCATGACATCGTTTTAGATAATTTATTTAAAAAGGACTTCTATACATACACAAACTCAGTATGGGATTATTGGTATTTTCAGACAGCCATATAAAATTCAAATGGAAAAGAAATACAAGTAAATAAAAATAAAAGCAATACATGCTCACTCACCTTCACACTTAAGAGAGTTAATTTTAAGACAGGTGCTTAAACCTTTGCAAAACACAAATAATTATATGAAAGCAATACATGCAATAAGGCAAATCTCTCAACCTGTTAGCACAAGAACTCTGAGCAAAGCATAAAATAATGAGGGGAACAAAAGGCCCAAGCATTATGGGCAGATTTTCAATATTACTCCAATAAACATGCTAGAATAACAAGATATGTGTTAGAATTAAGTTTTTGAAAGATACCACCATCTGAATCACAAATGTCTTTCATTATTTAGGGACTTCAGCCATGTATTTTGCCAGAGGACAACATATTTTGTAAGAACAATCCAAAGATATGCGTCAACATATGCGTCAAAAGTCAGGAATATATCTCTCAACCTGTTAGCACAAGAAATCTGTACAAAATATAAAATAATGAGGGGAACAAAAGGCTAAGCATTAAGGAGAGATTTCATATATTGGTCTTATAAACTAATAAAAATGCTAGAATAACAGGGTATGTGTTAGAATGCACTTTCTGAAAGATACCAAAGTCTGAAACTCAAATGTTTGTCATTATTTAGTAACTTCAGTCAGTTGTTTGCCAGAGAACACCACATTTTATGAGGACAGATTTCAAATATTACCTATAAACTTAGAAAAATGCTACAATAGAAGGATATGTGTTAAATGTATTTTCGGAAAGATATGCAGGCCTAAACTCAAAGGTTAAAGACTTCAGTCCTTAGCCATTTGCCAGAAAACATTAACTTACCTGTCACGAGAAGGTCAGCACAGAACAAAGTATTAAAAATCCAAAAGTTAAGACCTGAAGAGTGGCAGAAAAACTCAAGACCTAATGAGCACAAATATTCCAGCATCTTGGCCTTGACTTCAAATGCAATGCGAGGTACAGCTCACCTCCCAAAGCAGAATAATGGTCCACAGTCCCTTGAGTTTCTGCAAACAGGCGGTTCAGCACTGAGGAATCCCAAGTTCTTCATGCTTCTTCCTTCTACCTACTTTCAAACTTGTTGTCCAAACCACAATACGTTTATTCACCGCTCTTCAGAATCAAATCAACTCCATTCCTGTTGCTTATATGCTGACCGAACGGACCTAATTGAAGATCAAAACACATCAGGTCTGCACTTCTGCATGTAAGCAACAGGATGTTAGAAAAGAAATTAGCCAGCAGCATGTAAATGAGCTGCAGTAAAGCAACACTCTGATTGGCTAAGACATCTACAACCAGAAAATAGGTTGCTTTAATGCAAATCTTGGGGGAACAAGCACCCAAATCGGGCAAACAGGGGATTAAGTTTATTTAAGCATAAAAACAGGTGGTCCAGTGGAATTTGGGATGATTGAGAACTGTGGTCATGGGTTAGGAGGTCACATCTGGTGAGATAGTAAAGCAAGGGAAGAAGTCAGATTTTGCTGACAAGGCATTATTATTATTTATGCTTTGTGGAATGGATTAGTCTAACAATGTCAGTGACTTCTTTTCACTGGAAACCTGAGACAGCATTTATATTGATTAGGGGTGATTTTCTAGCCACAACACTGGGAAACTTCCGCTATTCTGTCATTAAGTGGAGAAGGACTTATCCACATTGCATCTGAGCAGGGGGCTGTAGCAGGTTGAGAAAAGGTGATTGCAACTAATTTGCAACCTTGTGGTTTGAATACCCATCTACGGGAGATGGATGTAAAGCGTGCAGATGAGTATCAATATAATCAGCAGAATAATTATGATAAAAATGTGAAAAATGTAAAAGTAATAAAATTCCAGCATCTGATCCAAGTCAGGTGGAGTTTTCTTGGTGTGGTACTCCTCAACCATCAGCTGAGTAGTACATCCCAAGACATCAGGCCAGATTCATTAACAACTATACTAAGGGCAGCTATCATTTAGGCAGCATGCCACGCATGCAATAGCATGTTATTTGGTGTTCATTAAATAGCTCTACACTTACTGTAGAGCTGCCAAAAAAAAGTCATTGGCAGAGTATGCTAATGACAGCACGAGTAGCCAAATTACATGCTAATTAACCAATCCAACATGGCAGAGCTATTCAGGAAGCTATAAAGCAATTGTGTACACTCAATGTAGCAATTTGCCCTGAAAACCTCTTTGGATATAGCCACAATTGCACTTAGAAAAAAAAAAAATGTTAACAGTTGCTGTGGCCATCAATAACCTGTATGTCATTCAAGGTGGTGCTGCTCCTAGATCTCGGCCAAGAAAAAGGAGGATGATTAGACCCCATTTGAATTATCATGGACTTCATAAAACAGAAATTACTGAGCAATATCAGGTGAACAGGAAATCACTACAGGAAATATGCAACCTGCCACCTTCACTTGAGGCCCCAGAGAAATAGTAGAGTCAGTACATACAGCTTATCTTGATTTGGCCAAAGCCTTTGACACAACCCCCCCACTCAGGCATCATTGAAAAGCTAACAAAACTTGGAGTAAATCCCTATCTCATAAGATGAGTGGCTTACTAAGGTCAAAATAGGCTCCTCTGCCTCCAACAGCAGACCTGTTACTAGTGGTTTTCCCCAGGGACCTGTCCTGAGACCCCTACTGTTTGGCATCTACTTCTCAGAGGTCTAGGCAAAGACAAAAGGCCTGTGGCTGGCCAAGTTTGTAGACAACTGTAAGTTGGGTGCTGTCACTGATTCCCGAGATGATGTAACATACTACAAGAAGGTCTCACAGGAAGAAATGACTGGTGCCAAAGTCATGACCTTAAGTTAAACGCAAAAAAATGTATTATTATATCATTCATCAAAAACACAGCCTCTACTGATTACCACATCAATGGAAACACCATAAGCACGCAACCTGTGGTGAGAGACCTGGGTACACAGGTTGACGACAATCTCATATTCGACCATCATGTAGAGGCAGTGGTCAGAAAAGCCTTGTACTTGGTTCATCTCATAAGTTAAGGGACTGCATCCAGAAAAACGGAGGTTATTACCTCTCTGTCCTCCTCCCTCATTAGGCCAGTAATTGAGTACAATGCTCCATTTGGTATGTATGTCTCCAAACACCGGCACCAACTGAAAAGGCCTCAGAAACACCTCACAAAGAGAATCCATGGCCTTCAACACATATCCTGTGTGAACAGGCTCAAATCACTATCACTGTACTTGGTATCATACAGATTGCTCAGATGTGATCTGTGTCTCTCCTACAAGGAAATCTCTGACCCCACCCTACTAGAAATGCTCCATATCTGTAAGTCTAACTTCTCGCACATTATCCACTTGAAGGGCCTAAACCTAATATGCAACATTAACAAAACCTGCAGGAGAGACAGGTTTGTTTCCCACAAACTGCCCCATCTCTGGAATAGACTTCCCATTCATGTCAAACAGCTCGCTGACCCTCTTCAAGCACAACCTGAATGAGTGGATAGGAAACCACAAATTTGTCCTAGGGTTTCCACCTGTGGCTCTCACTGACAGGCACAACAGGTGCTGACTAAGGTTTCTTTTTTGGGAGTAAACTCTTGGTTAGGCTTGTAAGGGCCACATGACCATTAGCCTAGTAACCTGCTATGATCCTATGAGAACCCATCACAGTGGAAACAAAGGTATGTGTAGCATTATATATATTAGCTACAGATACATGTCCGAGACCCACAGAGGATATACTAGAGATATCACAGGCCTCAGCTTCCAGAATATTACATTAATTTCTAAATGCAATGCCACAACATGAAACAGAGCATATCTGTTTCCCACAAACCCTACAGGTGAGAACAAGAACCATGCTAGAATTTTATGCAATAGCACACTTCTCTGAAGTTTTGTGGGCCATAGATTGCACACACATGGAAACAAAAGCTTCACCTTTTGAACAGGGAAGGAGGTATATCAACAAAAATGGATACCATTCTATAAACTGTCAGGTTGTCTGTAATACCCAAGGGATCATCTACAATGCCTGTGCAGGTTACCTAAGCAGTTTTCATGACTCACACATATGGCACATTTGCAAGCTATGCACAAGGTTTGCTGGGGTGACTTTCCACAAAGGCATCTAGTGGTGGATGCAGGTTATGCCTTAGAACTATGGTTCATGGCACCCATGAGAAACCCGCAAAACCCTAATGAGGAAGGATACAATGATTTTCACTCTCAAAATAGAAGTGTCATAGAACGTGTATTTGGCTTACTCTAATCAAGGTTCCAGTGTCAGAGGTGTCCTGCAGTACAACTCAGCCACTACTAACAAAATACTTACGGTCTGTTCAATTTTGCACAATATTATTTTCAGGAGACAGCTTCAGCAAGGACAAATGTGCAGGCCCACAGTTACCAGTATCACAGGGAAAGTAATCAGCTCCGGCAGATACAGATGAGGAGTCTGAGAAAGAATCACCAGCTGCAGATGCTGTCAGTGGATGTAGGCATGAATAATATGCTATGGCCCTGGCTAAGAGGCAAAGGAAAGCACACACACTGAATACCTAAAAGAAAAAAATTACAGCTTTAGTTCATACAAATATTAAAAAAATAATGCCTGATGAAATGCCCAATCTTTACTAAACCATGTAATGGCTGTATTTGTTTAACATCAGAAGCAGGCAACCCCAAGGAGAGTTTGCACATCTGCATAATTACATAGGTAAGTCTGGAACATGTATTGAAAAAGCAATATAGTTGTAAAAAAATATTGCTGTGTTATGAAAATTCTCACCTGTCCCTAAGGTGGAACATATTGCAGGTGTACAGTAATGTCAGTACTGCTACATGATTGATATTTGCAATACACAGCTATGCAGAGGTGCTGGAAGCTGTTGAAGACTGAGGGGGCGGAGGGTGACAGGGGCACTTAGTGATCTATAAAGGACAATTTTTTTAAACTATTTACTACCACAACATAGGTTCCCTTGGAGGACATTTTAAACTTAGCCACTTTCCATTTTGGTGCTTGAATTAACATTTCCTGGTTGGTCTTACCTATCCCATGGCTGATAATAGTATATTAGCCCTAGTGAGAATAAATGTGATCACACTATAGATAATTTGAAGGGACCCATGTAAAGGATGCAGCATTTAGAATGTGCCTCTATCCATTAGTGGCATGAGGGGCAATCCTAGAGTACATTTTCTATTACCCATTCTTAGATCCAAGTTGCATTTGAATATAGACAGGGATGAACTTTTTTTTTTACTTGAATGGGTAGTCTGTCCTGGATATATATCCATCTCTGCACAACATTCAGTTTAGATACATGGATTGAGTATTTCTGATGCCATGTGACTTGCTGATGTTCAGTTGGTCCATCTGTATTAGGTCAGAGGATGCCTTATATGCCAAACAAGTCACCTCTAAGCACTCTGTAGGATACTGAGTATAGTGATAAATCTTTGAGATGGTCCATGCAAGACCTGTTGTTTAGAACTTGCATCCTTTTAGTAAGATATCTCTGTTGGTATTCCAATTGTTGCATGGGTCTGGACAGATACATGCCAAAGTGGGCATTATACAAAATGATTGACCTAATGAGGGCTATGTAACATCTCTATATCTAGTCACAATCAATTTGTTTATAAGTTGTGCAATATAGAAAGACTTTCTTATGACTCTGTGCATATGTTGGTCAAAAGTTAGGTCACTGTACACACAAGTTCCCAAATCCCAAAAAACTGGGTCAGTTATTAGGGGGCATTATCAATTTGGCAGTTCACTGGAGTAGAAGACTTCCCAAAGGATACAATAATGTATTTCTTGGAGTTTAGTTTCAATTCATGATTCTAGCATCAGTTATTGTTTGGGACAAAGCTTCCTGCATGATGGTTAAGTCATCTGAGGATTCAATAGCTGTTCCTAGCTTGCAGTCATCTCAAACTTAGTCAGCCAAAGCCGTTTGTTATTTCCTTTTACTTTTGAGATGTATATGCCAAACAGAAAAAGTCTCAGCACCAAACCCTGGGGGACTCCATTGGTGACTGGTCTCTTCCCCTGCATCTTGTGAGCAAGCATACATGTATACGTTCTTTGATTCACCTCCCTGATTGTATTAAATTATATTCCTTGTATAATACAGCACCACTTGTTAGAATGTGTTTTAGATTTGTAGTTTGGAACAGTCTTCTAGTAAGCAATGAAACAAAATGTATGAACCAATAATGACAAAACTACAATTTCAGAAAATTTCAACCATAAAAGGCCATTCAAACTTCTGTCATTACAATCCACAAATATCAGTAAATATGCAAAATCTCTGCAGAAGTAAGTCATCTAAATAATTCCACATTAAAAGGGTCTGTAACTAATGAAGAGGTTGCTGCTAGCAAACAACTGTATATTTCATTGTTTCCTCTACAAATAAATTGTCTGTTACCCCTAAAGAATAAATTGCCTATTTTACATTAAAAAATGATAAGCTAGTAATTTTGAAATGGGGAATGGATGGCAAAAAGTAACAGGTTCATAGTTACTAGGTAACGCCTCCAAAGGAGGACATTCATAGGACTGCAGCATCCACTCCCATTAAAGTACAACACAGTGCAGTATCAGCGATCCATCTGCATACTATGAGAGTAGAACCCACAGCCATCTGCATCAACAGCAAGTATATTATCTGTTGTGCTACTGACAATGCAAATGACTTAGCATAAGTAGCACTAAACTTCTCTTCCCCTGAAGCTCTCAGATCCTTGTAAAATCCACTTGACGATCAACTAAATCTCTCAACTTCGCAGCACAAGAAATCTGGAAAAAGCCAAAACTTATTGGGGGGGGGGGGCAAAGGCCCAAAACCAGGGACACATTTTAAATATTGCTTGTATAATCTTTGAAAGTTGCTACAATAAAGTGTTTTGTGTTATCATGTGTTTCCTAAAAGATGGGAAGACTGAAACTTAAAGAGATATCATTATTTAGTGAATTCAGTTCTCACTGATTTGCCAGGAACACACAAATTTTAAGAGGAACTGACCAAAAGTCATCATCATTATCTTTCGGCTGTTCCCATTAGGGGTTGCCACAGTGGATCATCTGTTTCCATTTCTTCCTGTCCTCTGCATCTTGCTCTGTCACACCAACCACCTGCATGTCCTCTCTCACCACATCCAAAAACCTTATCTTAGGCCTTCCTCATTTCCTGTTACCTGGTAGCTTCATCCTTAAGCATCTTTTTCCCAATACACTCAGCATCCCTCCTCAGCACATGTCCAAACCAATGTAATCTTGCCTCTCTGGCTTTGTCTCCAAACCTTCCTACCTGGGCTGACCCTCTAATATACTTATTCCTAATCCTGTCCACCCTCATCACACCCAGTGCAAATCTTAACATCTTTAACTCTGCCACATCCAGCTCTAACTCCTGCCTTTTTATCAATGCTACTGTCTCCAACCCATATAACATAGCTGGTCTCACTACCCTCTTGTAGACCTTCCCTTTCACTCTTACTGGTACTCATCTGTCACAAATCACTCCTGACACTCTTCTCCACCCACTCCACCCTGCCTGTACTCTCTTCTTCATCTATTTTCCACACTCACCATTACTCTGAACAATTGATCCCAAGTATTTAAACTCATTCACCTTCGCCACCTCTACTCCTTGCATCTTCACCATTTCTCTATCCTCCCTCTCATTCACATCCATATATTCTGTCTTAGTCCTGCTGATCTTCATTTCTCTTCTATCTAGAGCATTTCTCCATCTCTCCAGGGTCTCCCCCACCTGTTCCCTACTCTCACTACAGATCACAATGTCATCTGCAAACATCGTAGACCACCAGGACTCCTGTCTGATTTCGCCTGTCAACCTATCCATCATCATTGCAAATAAGAAAGGGCTCAGAGCTGATCCTTGATGTAATCCCACCTCCACCTTAAATGCATCCATCACTCCAACTGCAGACCTCACTGCTGTCACACTACCCTCGTACATATCCTGTACCACTCTTACATACTTCTCTGACACTCCCGACTTCCTCATACAATACCACAACTCCTCTCTAGGCACCCTGTCATATGCTTTCTCTAAGTCTACAAAAACACAATGCAACTCCTTCTGACCTTCTCTGTACTTCTCCATCAATACTATCAGAGCAAACATCGCATCTGTAGTGCTCTTTCCTGGCATGAAACCATATGGCTGATCAGTAATCATCACGTTCCTTCTTAACCTAGCTTCCACTACTCTTTCACATAACTTCATGCTGTGACTGATCAATTTAATCCCTCTGTAGTTACTACAGCTCTGCACATCACCCTTATTCTTAAAAATTGGTACCAAAACACCTTTTCTCCATTCCTCAGGCATCCTCTCACTTTCCAAAATTTCATTAAACAATCTGATTAAAACCTCCACTGCCATTTCACCTAAACACCTCCATGCTTCCACAGGTATGTCATCTGGACCAACAGCCTTTCCATTCTTCATCCTCTTCATAGCTATCCTTAATTCCTTGATAATCCATTGCACTTCATGATTCACTATCCCTACATCATCCAAACTTCTCTCCCTCTCATTCTCTTCATTCATCAACCCCTCAAAGTACTCTTTCCATCTGCTCAACACACTTTCCTCACTTGTATGTTTCCCTCATTATCCTTTATCACCTTTACCTGCACATCTTTCCTAGCTCGGTTACTCTGTCTAGCCAATTGGTACATGTCCTTTTCTCCCTCCATAGTGTCCAACCTTTTATACAACTCTTCATATGCCTTATCCTTAGCCTTTGCCACCTCTCTCTTTGCCATACACCTCATATCCTTATACTCCTGTCTACTTTCTTCATCTCTCTGACAATCCCACTTCTTTGCCAACCTCTTTCTCTGTATACTGTCCTGTACTTCCTCATTCCACCACCATTTCTCCTTGTTGTCCTTCCTCTGTCCAGATGGGAGTTCCTTTCAGCTGACCGAAGACGCAGGTTAGCGAATGCGACTTGGTCAGCTGTAAATGCCGAAACTGCAAAATATCAAAGCTGCATGTAAGGGAATTCTTTCCCTGGGAAAGAATTTACTTGGCCACTTCAGTAGTTTGCCATTATCGGCACTGTAGTCCGGTCCCGAAGTTGGTATATTTAAGTAGGGGGGTGGGTGGGGAGGTGAAGCCCCCCACTTAATATCATGTATTAGGGCGGCACAGTGGTGCAGCGGTTAACGTTGTCGCCTCACAGCAAGAGGTTCTCCGGTTCGATTCTCGGCTGGGGTGCCTTCTGTGTGGAGTTTGCATGTTCTCCCTGTGTTCGCGTGGGTTTCCTCCGGGTACTCCGGTTTCCTCCCACATTCCAAAGACATGCATCTGGAGCATTTCTCCCTGGGCCTCCGCTAAAAACAGGCTCTGTGGAACCTAGTCGGACATTCCCGGTCAACAAATGTTAAATAAAAAAATAAAATAATTAAAGTGTTTTTTTTTTTTTTTTTTTTGTTGTTGGAGCAGCGATTTTTTTCCCTTGGAAAAAAGTCGCTGTTCTGACAGTTCAGATTTGTAAGCTTTCACTTACATGGGGTCGATTAATCACCGTTCACTAACCTAAGCGTTCGGTGATCTAATATAGACCTGTCCAGATGTCATACCAAGCACCTTTCTAGCTGTCTACCTTACTGGCTCTGCTGTAATTAGCCAGCTATTTGGTAACTCTTCACTGCCACCCAGTGCCTGTCTTAACTCTTCCCTGAACTCCACCTCACAATTGCCCTTTTTTAATTTCCACCATTTGATCCTTGGTGCTGCTCTCACACTCCTCCTCCTCTTCTTGATTACCATCATCATCTTACAAACCACCATCCTATGCTGCCTAACTACACTTTCCCCGGTCGCCACTTTACAGTCTCCAATCCCCTTCAAACTGACCCTCCTACATAAAATATAATCCACCTGTGTGCATCTTCCTTCACTCTTGTATGACACCCTATGCTCCTCCTTCTTGTTAAAATATGTATTCACTACAGCCATGTCCATCCTTTTCGCAAAATCCACTACCATCTGACCTTCTGCATTCCATTGCTTAACACCATACCTACCCATCACTTCCTCATCCCCTCTGTTCCCTTCGCTAACATGCCCATTGAAATCTGCTGCAATCACCACTCTCTCACCCTTGGGTACAGTCATCACCACTTCATCCAACTCACTCCAAAATTTTTCTTTCTCGTCCATCGCACACCCAACCTGTGGAGCATATGCACTAACAACATTCATTATTACACCATTAGTTTCCAGCTTGATAAACATCACTCTATCCAACACTCTTTTCACCTCCAAAACACTCTTAGCATACTATTCCTTCAGGATAATGCCTACACCATTTCTCCTCCCATCCACACCATGATAAAACAATTTGAACACACCTCCACTACACCTAGCCTTACTCCCCTTCCATCTGGTCTCTTGCACACACAATATACAATCCTTCCTTCTGTCCATCATATCGGCTAGCTCTCTCCCTATACCAGTCATGCTGCCAACATTCAAAATTCCGACCCTCACTACCACAGTCCTAGCCTTTCTCCTCTCTTCCTGCCTTTGGCCATGCCATCCACCTCTTCCCCTCCTTCAGCCAACAGTAGCCCAATTTCCGCCAGCACCCTGTTAGCTAACAGTACTGGTGGCGGTCGTTTTTACCCGAGCCTCGATCAATCTGGTATGTAAATATTTACTGGTGTCCGCATGAATGAGTTGGCCAAGTTTTACACCGGATGCCCTTCCTAACGCAACCCTCCCCATTTATCCAGGCTTGGGACCAGCACAAAGAAATGCACTGGCTTGTGCATCCCCAGTGGCTGGGTTAGGAACTGACCAAATGTATGAACCAAATATTCTTTGAAAATCTGGACAGTGGGGAGAGCTATGGACTCAACTCCCTGAATCACAAGAGGTGGTGTGGGTACAGAATTCAGGCTCTAGTTTGAGCCTGAGTAACACTAACCACCAGGTATACCTAACTGGGGCATTTTATACACACACACACACACACACACACACACACACACACACACACACACACACACACACACACACATACACACACACACACACACACACAGACACACACACACAAAGGAGCAGCATAACTCCTGCAAATCAAAGAACCAAACTCTCCTTACCGGCATGACTCTGGCTCTGGCAGCACCAACAGAACAGCGGCAGCATAATTCCTGTAACGCAGAGCAATAAGAGAACAAGAACAGCTAGTTTAGTTAGTTTAACTTCCCCGTGTGAGTCCACATTAGTGTGAAAACTCCACTTCATTAATTTTCCCCAACAGGTCTTGCAGCTGTAAAAGTGTGTGGGGGGGGGGCTCTCCCTCACCCTGGCTCTATGGTTCCGGCACCCATGCAGCTATGAGTTTTGCCCAGTAATGTACATCAGACCTTTCATTTGGCCATTGTATATAAACTAGTGAGTAGGTCAAGGGTAGCATCATTTGCAAAAGTATAACAGTAAGCAAGACCTACACATGTACTTTGACTGCATGAGTAATGACAGTAATACAAAAACAGTGAGGGTCAACAATTTCAAAAGCAATCATACATAACTGATTATGAACTATGAATAAAAGCATTTATTCTGCAATACTGTTTCATTAAAGGAAGGTTCTGAGTAAGCAAGCATTAACTATTCACTATGGGCATCAGACATATATGTAACCCAAGGTAATAAAGAAATGTGTAAAGGACAGGATACAATCATCGCCATTTGCACAGGGTGGGAGAGGGGAACAGGGGGGCCAGCCTGACACTAAACAAGTGAGTGTGTGCATGTAAAACAAAAATACATTTGTTAAGTATTTATTTTGCAGGTCCAGTAGCAAGATATGCTTATCAGTCAACAGTACTGCTTACATAACTCGAGTATGTCTGAGTGAGGTGGTATGGGCAAGTATTTGTTGCTCATGTGTATGTCTGCATGAGCACAATCAAGAACTGTGCTAGCACTACATCCTGGCATTTCAGGCAGTTGAGACATGAATAGTCAGCTAGTCAGTTCAGCTTTATCATACCCAGCCATGGACATACCTCTGCCAGGTGTTGCACTGCTAGTTCCATGGACCTGTCTAGAGTTTGGGGTGCTACCTGACCAAGAATGATGTCTGTTGGATGAGCTGTCATCATGAATGCATCCAGGATAATAATCACATGGCCTGCCATGTCTGGGTGTAGACACCACAATCACTGATGGAACAGTGGAAGAAGTGCCACTACATTAGCAAGATCTTGTACAGCCATGTTGGCTAACACTGGACAATGTAGTGGCTCTACGGCCAAATAGATGAAGACCCTACTTAAAAGGCATTCCATTACAGACATTGCCCAATTCAGTGTGTTATTCATCCTGTCGAGGGAGTCACCCACATAGTTAAGGCAGTCCCACACATCAGAATGCACAATGTTTAGTGCTCATACCATCTCTTCTGAGACCCTTGTGGAATGTGCATCTGCCTCCCTGACAGTCCAACACATATGTTGTGTGGCACCTACTGACACACCGTTAGAGGTAGGGTAAAGAGCAGCCCTCCTCCAAGTACCTCTAACAACCCTCCTGTCTGTACCCTGCCCTCACAATGTCTATGGATTGAATTGACCAGTTCTGCATCTGTAGTAACTGCACTACTCTGATCAACTGTATCACCCTTAACCTGTCCTGTGCCTGAGGACTTTGTGTCATGGGTATGTGTAAGCATATTTATTGGGTCCAAAAAAAAAGGGCAGGAGATGTTTGAGGCACAACCTCAATGTTAAACTGACTCTCGACACTCCCAGTCTGTACCTCCTCTTCACTGCCATCATCATCAGAGGCTACCAATACTCTGATATTAGGAGTCAGGAGTTCCACTGTGCCATTTGCAGGATCAGCTGTGATAGCAAGTAAGGAAAAAAGAAAAAAGAGAATAAACAACATTCAAACCTATATTATGTGAAATTTACAACTTAAAGACGTTAATGCGATGAAATCAAATAACTTTAATTTGCACATACACCTACCTTTTGGATACTAATAAGAATACAGAAGTGTGCTTACCATGTGCAGGTGGTCATGCAATGGCAGAGATAGATGTTGCTACACATAAAAAACAGAGATGAAGACAGGGCTGATAAGCATTACCAAGCAAATGACAGAAAAAAACAGAAGACAATTCACTTTACATCTGCAGAATAAGATACATCTGTTGGAAATTGTTACTGTTACTGGACTACTCCCCATTCTCCACTTATCTCTCTTTCTCTCTCTCTATTTATATATATATATATATATATATATATGGGTTTACTTAATAAGATCGACAGACCATTTGATCGACATTCATTTGGTCGACAGCTCATTTGGTTGACAACCAGTATTAAGGCAAAAACCTGGGATTTGCCCCCTCTCCAATGTTGTGCAACCCTGGAGTTGATATATATATATATATAGTTAGGGGGTCTGGGGGGCACAGCCCACACCTATTTTCATTTAAAATGTGTATTTTTTGTTGTATTTTCATGTTTTAAATGGAAATAGGTGGGGGCTTTGCACCCCACACCCTCCAATGTGGGGGGCTGTGCCCCCCACACCCCCCAACTATATATATCAACTCCAGGTTGCACAACATTGGGGAGGGGGGCAAATCCCTGTTAAGTGCCTTGAATACTGGCTGTCGAGCAAATGGTCTGTTGATCTTATGAAGTAGACCCATATATATATATATATATATATATATATATATATAGAGAGAGAGAGAGAGAGAGAGATTGTGGAAATCATAAATGATAATGAGTTCACTCACACATAGATACATATGTACATTAACCCCAACATCAAGGATTTTGTGTGAACCCTGTGCTGACCTTTCAGGATCTCTGACAGTGGACAGGACTACTCTGTTTTGGTCAGTAGTGGCTCAGTAGGAGGGACACCTTCTGCTGACATATGTTAATAGGTAATTTCAGCTACACAAAATTTCAGGCTACTGTAATCATGTCACTGACCCAATGTCTTATTTTGGAATATAAACATCTATGGACTGTAACTGCATTGCCATCATTTACCACCTGGTCCCAGATATGGTAATTGGAGGACTTGTTATCTCCGTCTCTATCTAAGAGGAATGACCCATGGTGACATAGTGCTTGAATGATCACATCATTCTCTGTGTCCATGTATGGAGGATTATGGAGTGCAGATGTCTTGGGTGCCACAGCCCTGTATGACAGGAACATAATGGGAAAGCAGAACTCTATAAGTATGAAAACAAAAGATGGTTAAACACAAACAAATATGAATTTATCTATCTGTCTTATACAAAATACATGAAAAAGTAAGGCTTCAGATCAGTGCACACAACTTAATACAGTTTCCCTTTCCCCCCACCCTAACTGCAAAAAAAGAAAGAACTTGATGAAAAATTCATAGCAGGGATAATATTTCTGTCACTCTGTAGTGCATTGCAGCATTAAAAAAATAAATGTACACCTGTCAAGGAAAAATAGTTAACACATTTTCATCTGATATGCACATCTGTGGAGATCAATGAATTACAAATCTGAGCATTTACAAAATTGTCACTGCTACTAATACCAGAACACCTGACCCTAGTAATAATTAATACAACAGTCTTCTGAACAAAATGTTCAGCTTTCAAGATTGAAAATTCCCATTAAACTGTTATCATTATGTAGAAAAATATTGCATGGTCAAGAAATAACTGTG
Organism: Protopterus annectens; assembly: GCF_019279795.1. NCBI lineage: Eukaryota > Metazoa > Chordata > Ceratodontiformes > Protopteridae > Protopterus > Protopterus annectens. Next base: position 199,526,301 of record NC_056748.1, on the reverse strand, counting down.
GCACACATGCCCATGACAGCAGCTAGTGAGAATAATGCTGACAGTACAGCAATACTTGTATTGTGAAATGCAAACTATAACTAAGGTTCAGAAATACATAAATGTGTTCATAAAAGCAACTTACCTATGTAGCAAGTCAGTTGTGATAGTAGAAAACAGTTCATAAAGCAAGTAGCAGTAAGTAGCAGTATCACGTTTTCTGTTGTCCAGTCTTCCCTACTACAATACAAGTTCCTTACCTAGATTATTACCTTTATATAGTGCAGATTCAGCCCTCTCATCACTGTAAATATGCAGATGATGTGTGAACTCATTATCATTTATGAATTCTGGATTATGTACTAAGTGCAGGGAATGTAAATATGATATAAGGACCTGTATGACTGCATGCACTCACCCTACATCTGTAACGATGAGCACTGAGAAGTGTTACCTGCTAAGTGCTTGCCAGTGTGAATAATTAGTCTGACTGCAGTATCAATAAGGGTGTGTCAGGAAGAAGGGACTTACAAGAAATCTGGGAACTAAAATCAACTGATTCTGGAGATCAACATTCCTGACATTGATATGAATTTTTTCTAAGCACAGTTACTGTCCCTGAATACAATTGTGAATGCAATTCTAAAGAAGTCAATTACTCATTGAATCATATATCAACTGCAAAGCAAAGCACATAGCAGTCGTGCAAGGGAAGCATATATATGGGAAAGATGTTCACTAAATAAATAAATGCAAATTGTTATAGTGTTCACAAGTTTTTACACTGTGTGAGGAAAGATTTGCCTTCCCTTTTGCCAGTATTACAGAAATCCACACATCTAATTGCAAACTGCACAGGACAAATGTTTAGAATTGTTGCTGTTGCATCTGTTGTGCCAGGTTAAACTATGTTGCATATTGCATATAGCTAACCTCTTTGTTATCTTCACAGCATACTCTGCGTGTGGCACATACTGATAAGATTCTAAACTGTTTTTTACAAATGCCTGGTGTTCTGGTGTTCTAATCCACAGATGGATTTGTTTGTGTGAACATAATGATGTCTGATGAAAACATGTTCATTCAAAAACATAACAAAGTTGAGGAAATAAAACTGTCCATCATAACTACTTATTTTGTAATGTTTCCCCTATTTCAGTACCTTATTTTTGTTTTCTCTTCAATATTTGCATGCCATTTGGCATTGCACAATGCGGACTGGCACAGTCCATGACATCAAAATACACTTCACTTCTTGAGAAAGAAAGTGAAAATTTTGATTTAGGATGCCTTCTTAGTGTAAACAAGCCTGGTGGTGATCCACAGCCTCAGCGCTCGAGATAATACTCAATGACGAAAATGCACCTGACAGTTAACTTTATTTCTGGCACAAGGCATAAGTACATTGAACTTAGAGAAAAAAGACAGCTTATGCAGGGTTTAAAACTAGTTAACTGATAATTTATAGAGGGTGCCTGAATACATATTTAAACACATGTTGTGATAATCTTGTGTTGTTGCTGTTTAAAAATCAACTTCTCAGTATTGCTAACAACATGTGAAATATTGTCTATCTACTTTCATATTATTTAGCATTAACTACAGTTCTGATAAATGTGCCAGAAATTAATTGGTTGATTGTCAAGGAGATGTGAGAATGATGACATTGTCACTGTAATGCACTTCTTGTCCTGGCTATTACTAGGTATCATCTATGCTTATGTTAAGTTTTCATTTCAGCTTTTTGTCTCTGCCATTTTTTTTTTCTAATGCCTTTTTATTTGCTCTCCCCTTGTCAGCACACAAACACAATTCACTTCCTAAAGACAAAAATGAGAAATTTAATTTAGGCTACCTCCTGTAGTGCAAACCAGTCTGGTGCCGGTGCATAGCAATCAGCACTCTGGGTAGCACTTAATGAATAAATTTTACCTCTGAGGTAGCTATCACTGTGGCACAAAGTATAATTAAAATGAATTTAAAGAAAAAGGATAGGTGAGTCAGTGTTCATATCCAGCTCACTGATAATTTTACAGGGGGTATCTGAATACACATTTTCACATATATTGTTAGATCACTGTGTTGTTATGTAAAAGTCTCCTATTCTCAGAATTGATAATAGCATTTCACACTGAACTGATCAAAGGAAGGACACTGAGGAAACTCGGAGCTATAATATATAACATTAAGTATCCTGTTTTTTGTTTATTTTGTTCTTTATTTCTTTGTTATTTATAGCACTTTGTGTACTGTGTATTTTTCAGCTAGTTTCACTGTGTGTGAGTTATTAACTGGAAATTGTCCACTTTTATTAAGCATCTGTTGGGTTGTTTATTTCTGATAACTTGTTGCAGTTAAACTCTTTTTTCTAGAGGCTCCTTTAGCTGTTTAAAACTTTCATTTAAAGGCTCACTGCTGCTTTTCAGCTGTGAGATACATTTCTACAGTTTGTTTCCCACCCTCCCTCTCTGTTGGTGTAGTGTTTTTATAGTTCGTGGCTTTGCAGTTGCCCACCCCTAGTGTAAATTTGATCTGGGACCCTCCTCCCAGTCTAGTGTCATTACCTCATTCTACCCAGTACAGGGAGAACATTTGAGAATGCCAATCAGCTTAGTTTCTACTACTCCTTTCTCTCTTTCCACTATAAAAAAAAAAATGTTATCTGCTTTTACTGTATTTGTGTTTCTTCCTACTGTATTTTGCTTTTGCGTCATCTTAAAAGTACTCAATTGTATTTATTACTGCTTGGCGTAACTCATTCTAAGCCTTTTAGTTTAAGCACTTGGGCTTCAGACCAGCTGTTTTACATTAGGAAGGTTTGTGGTCTGCACTGTAGTGGCAGAACAGGTAGCTCACATCCTTCTAAGTTGGGAACTGCTGATTGAGGGCTCAGTGTCTGTTATTCTAAAAGTGTATTAATTCTGGTTTAAGCACTTGGGCTTCAGGCCAGTTATTTTACATTAAGAGGGTTCGTGGTCTGCACTCTTGTGGGAGGAGAGGCTGGACTCTGCCCTTCTGAGCTGGGAATTTCAGGTTAAAGGCTTGTAGTGCCTGCATATTTGAACTGCTTCTTACTGAAATTGGTACACCTTGTTTGCTGTAGCATAGACTAGATCCAGGCCTGCTGAATCTAGCTTTGTTTATATGCTTGTTTGTTTGCTTGTTATTTCACTGAAAAGCTAATTCCACCTAAAACGTGGCTTTTCAGTGCTTTTCTGTGGATCCCTAGTGATATCTGTATTGCTTACTGTACTTATTTCCTTGTTTCACTTGAAAGAAAGTTACTGTTTGACGTTTTTGCATTTAAGTTACCTGTAACACATTGCATTTAAGTTACCTGGCACTTGCTCACTAAAGCAATTATATAAGTCAGCACTTAAAAAATTAAAAGCACTACACCCTCACAAACTCCCCTTGAGTACCTTGTTCCTCACTGGCCCTTTTTTTCAATTATAAAGGAATTCCCAATACAATTCTAGCATGTCCAAAGGTCAGTTGTCAATCTCCTCTCAGGTCCAGCAGGTGAATCTGGGAATCTTGAGGCAATGTTACAACTGCCTCATGTACACAGAAAACCCTCTCCTCCTCCCAACAAATTCCAACACATGTGAGAGATCCAACCATATAGCCAAACTGGAGGCTAAGCTCTCTCAACTCTGTACTGGCGTAACCAGTCAGGAGGAGAAGGAAACCACACTCACTACAATTCCAGTCTCACATAGACCTACCACGACAGCAAACCAAACACATAAACACACAAAAACATACTCGGAGGCTCTAAATAAAAATCTGCCTAAGCAGCAGAGACCTCCAAAGCAGACACCCAAGCAACCGCTACCCCAAAACAAAACACGTGCAACACATAGCTCACAAAGCCAGTGTGCAGAACAGTCACAGCCCTTAAGGCTAAACAACACACCTGATACACTTGTAATAGGTGACTCTATCATCAGGCACACTGACGTCCCGCTCACGAGGCTGAACAAGGAGAAGGTCATGGTGAGCTGCCTGTCAGGCGCTAGGATCCGCCACATAATACAAGCACTCAGGTCACTCCAAGGCAAGTACAAATATGACTCAGTCATTGTCCATGCTGGTGTGAATGACCTGAGATGTACCTCCCTGGACTACATGAAAAGAGACATAGAGGAGCTCTCTGAGCATGTAGCCCAGGCCGGTATGACCCTGACCTTGAGTAGCATCTTACCCTCACCAAGAATGATGCCACAATATGAAGACAAGATGATCAATTTCAACAATTGGCTTAAGTATTGGTGTCATTCAAAGGGGATCCAATGCCTGTCAGCCTGGGATGACATGCTCGACAAGCCATGATGCTAGGGACGGCTTGCACCTGTCACCCCTGGGCTTTTGGATATTGGCAAAGGCTCTTGTTACCCCCATAGTGCCTTTTTTAGCAAGGCTCAAAAGACAAACCCACCTCCATAGGTATCACAAGGGATAAGAAACTAAGAGTAATGCTACTCAACGCCAGAAGTCTAAACCTCAAGACGCATGCACTTGAAACTCTCCATAGCATGGAGAACATTGATATCTGTGCAGTAACAGAAACCTGGTTCAGGGCTCCCGAGAGCACCCCAGCACTACCAGGTTATACCTCATACCATGTTTTTCGGCCCCAAAACTTGGACCTAACCACAAAAGGAGGGGGAGTATCGATATTCATCAAAGATACCCACACCTCCAGGTTGGTGGCAAAGCACGAAGCATCAGAGACTATCCATGTGCAACTAACAGTGGGTAAAACAGCCTTCCAGTTTATAGCCTGCTACAGACCCCCCTCCCAAACCCAGGAACCCCACTCGACCTTCCTGAGAACACTGGAAAATATGAAGGTCTCTCCAAACACCATTATATTGGGCGACTTCAACTACCCAAACATAGACTGGGAGCATTACTCTAGCTCCAACACCCTAGCCCAAAGGTTCCTAGAATTTATAAACTCAAATGCTATGGAACAACTTGTTACCACTGCCGCAAGAGGGGAAAACATACTGGACCTGATCATCACCAACATGGGGACTCTATGCTCCAGACCAGAAGCATATCCCTCACTGGTAAGATCAGACCATAAACTAATCTCACTGGATATTCACATCCCGACCCCACCCCCTGCCCAGAAAACCACAGTGAAAAACTTCTCTAAAGCAAATTTCATACTCCTCAAAACCGAGGTGGAATCTGTTTTCAGAATCCTTCAAAGCCCCCGGGCCTGTGGAAAATACGGCCCAGACCGCAGAATCCTTTATAAATGCATTCTATGAACACCTTCAGGAATGCATGGATCATGCAATCCCAAATAAAACCAAGACCCAATCCTCCAAAGGCAGACGTCCCGTCTGGTGGACCCCAGCCATAAACAAACTATACAATAGAAGGAGGAAGCTACTACATGATAGAGCAAAATCCCAAAAAGGGAAGGCATCTCTGATCAGTATTAGCAAAAAACTATGGGCAGTCATAAAATCGTCTAAGGCCAGCTTCAAGAGGAAAATTGCACAGGCCACTAAGGATAATCACAAGGCTTTCTTTAGTTATGTTAGTAACCTGGGTGGGAATTCCCAGATATGCTCAGAATTAGTCCAAAATGACACAAAATACACCAAACCCACAGACACTGTGAACATGCTAGCTAACAGGTTCAGCGCAAACTCCCCCCCTCCCCATCAAAAGGGCAAATATCTATCCCAGCAGAGTGATGCCCCCCTGACATCTCAGATGCTCAGGTAAGAGCCGCCCTCTCCAAAGCAAAAAACACAGCATCAGTGGGACCAGACAGTGTCCCGGGCTGCGTCCTACATGAACTCCAAGAAGAGCTAAACCCAAACATAAAACTACTGTTCAATCTCAGCCTTACTACAGGATATGTACCCGAAGAGTGGCGTACAGCAACAGTGGTCCCTCTCCACAAAGGTGGTGCCTCAACGGATCCTGGAAACTATCGCCCCATAAGCCTGACTAGCTTGGTCTGCAAAGCTATGTAAATGATCATCATGGACCTCATAAATAAAGATATTGGGGACATACAGACACTGGATCCTACCCAGTTCAGCTTTGTTAAGGGAAGATCCTGCCTCTTAAACCTGGTCAATTTCTTTGAAACAGTTACCATGCCTTTGACGAGGAGAAGGTGGTCCACACAGCCTACCTGGACCTCACAAAAGCCTTCGATACAATACCCCACTCTGGCATTATAGATAAGCTCACCAGCTTAAATATAAACCCCTATGTCACTAGATGGGTTGCAAACCTTATCCTTTTCTAATACCATCAATAACTTCAGAAACAATAATAAACTATCATCTGCTCTTTTCTTAGACCTCTCCAAGGCCTTTGATATGGTGAACCACATTCAACTCCTCCATACATTAAAAAAACTATCACTCAGCAATTCCACACTGAAATGGTTCCAATCCTACCTGTCCAATAGGCAACAGGCTGTTCTATGGCAGGACAAATTATCTACATGCCTACCTGTTACACTTGGAGTTCCCCAAGGATCTATTCTTGGCCCTCTTCTCTTCACCATCTTTGTTAATGACCTGCCCACAATCACCCCCATGCCACATGCATTCAATATGCAGATGATTCGACTATCACCAGCACTGCCTCCAACCTGGCAGACCTCACTGCTTCAACCCAAGACACCTTCAACCTAATAGAAAAATGGTTCTCAAGTCGACAACTAGTTCTCAACCCCAACAAAACAAAACTACTTACTTTCTCACGCACTAACAAGACTCTTCCCCCCACCTTCTCTATTACATCCTCCAATGGAATCACTATATCACCAGAAGCTCACACTAAGCTATTAGGTGTTACCATTGATAACTCCCTTAAATTTGACACCCATTTCAATCTTACCATCAAAACCGTCAATAAAAAGCTTGGCTCTCTCTATAAAGTAAAACACTTTCTCACTCCTCACGCTAAAATTACAATTGCCAGCACACACCTACTATCAACTCTTTTCTATGCCTCCCCTCTTTACAAACCTAAACAAGACAACCCTTAACAAACTTACTTCTTGTTACAATCACATAGCTAGATTTGCCACAAATTCCACCTTTAGAACGCACCACTGCACTAACTTGAAGCAACTAGGGTGGTTAGAGTTTTCCAGCCAACTCCATTTCAACCAACTCAAAACGGCTCACCAGATACTGTATCACCCAGAGAAAACACCAGCTCTGAAAAACATCATTCACCCCTATATTAACCTGCAATCTTTACGCTCCTCCAATAAGATCTTAGCTCAAACTACCAAAGCCAATAATTCTGCTGGGGATTCTCTATTCTCAAACTTTGTAGGTAAAATGTGGAACTCCCTACCGACCATGCTCACCTCAGAACCCTCACGCCTACAATTCAAAAAAAAGCTTAAACCCCATCTCAATACTCTCTGGCAATGTCCCTGTTCCAAACCTGATTAACCACTATCATTTACCCTTCTCTTACCTCACTATCCTTAACGCTTTTTAACAAGGCGCCTCGCCTTTGTAACTGACCTATGTTTTTTTATATGCTGCTGTTGTTTTTTTTTCCCAAGATGTGATGTATCTTTATATTGTATTTAGAACTCAACTATCTTCCTTTTTTTGCATTAACAATGTTCATATGTCTGTTATTTACTTGGAGCTTTTCTCCCCGGGCCTCCGCTGAAAATGGACATGTATCCAGTCGGACTCTCCCGGTTAACAAATGTAAAATAAATAAATAAATAAATAAACTGGCTCAAGGACAGAACCCACATGGTTAGAATTGCTGGAGCCATGTCAGACTCCAAACCAGTTACAAGTGGCATCCCACAAGGCTCAGTCCTGGGACCTCTCTTGTTTGGCATATATTTCTCGGAGGTACACGCCAACACGGAAGGACTGTGGCTGACCAAGTTCGCAGATGACTGCAAACTGGGTGCCATAATAGAATCTCCAGCTGACACAAGCATCCTCCAAAAGGGCCTCATAGAAACAGACAACTGGTGCCAGAGCCATGGCCTCAAGCTAAACGCCAAAAAGTGTGTAGTCTTCCCCTTTGACAAAAACAAAGTGCCCACAAATTACCACATAGGTGGTAATCCATTAAGTACAGAAGAAGTAATTAGGGACTTGGGGACCCAAGTTGATAGCAAGCTCTCATTTGACAACCACGTGGCCAAAGCGGTTAGAAAAACATTTTATATAGCCTACCTAATCATGAAGGGATTCACATCTAGATCAGGGGAGGTCATCGTGCCTCTTTACTCATCCCTCATCAGACCCATAATTGAGTACAATGCCCCTTTTGGGATTACCTTACCAGACACGTGCAGCAACTGGAAAGACCCCAAAAGTACCTCACCAAGAGGATCAAAGGGCTCAAACAGATGCCATATGCTACCCGGTTAAAGAAACTCCAGCTCTACTCAGTGGCATACCGCCTGCTCAGAGGCGATCTATGCCTGACGTATAAAGCCATGTCCAACCCAGAATTAATGGACATGCTGCACCTCAGAAAATCCAAATCCCATCGAGCCACGCGCTCGAGAGACTTGAACCTCAGCACTGAAATACATAGGACATGCTGGAGGGACAGATTGATAACCCAGAGGCTCCCTTCACTCTGGAATAAAATCCCAGTCCAGGTTAGGCAGAGTCCCTCATTGACTCTCTTCAAGAGGAATCTTGATGAGTGGATGGGAGATCGTAGGTTTACCCCGGGTATCACTTCTGTGTCACTGTTAGACAGAGGAACAGTATACTTACCTTGAAAAAGGGCATAGCAAAATTAATTTAAAACGGGTGGCCAAAGCCAAACACACTCTCGCTAGGCTTATAAATGCCCTAGGGCAGATAGCCCAGTATGAACCTATGTACCTATGTACCTATGTGAGCTGCTGTCTGTCCACTTTCACATTACTTGGCATTAATAACAAGTCTAAAAATGTGTACCATACATTAGATTTCTGATGTTGCATGAAAATGTGAGAAGGAATGATGTGTGACTTGAATCCACTCCTTGCCCTGTGCATTGCAAGGTAAAGTCATTAATTTAATTCATTTTCCTGTCAGCTTTTTTATCCTGTAATTATTTTTTTCCTAATGCCTTTTTTATTTGCTCCCCACTCAGCAACATACAAGCATGGTCACTGCCTAATGAAAAAAATGGAAAAATTTATTTTGGTTGCTTTCTATAGAACAAACAAGCCTGTCGGTGGGCAGCCATTAGCACTCTGGATAGTACTTAGTAAATCGATTCAACCTCTCAGATAAGTATACCTGTGGTGCAAGGTATAAGTGAAGTGAATTGAGAGAAATAACACAGGCGATGCAGGGTTTGAATCTAATCAAATGATAATTTTACAGAACAGGGTCTGAATATATACTTTCACACAGTTCTAGATCAATGTATTGTTATGCAAATCTCAACAATTCTCATTATTGCTAACCATTTGAGCTGTTGTCTGTCCATTTTCATATTATTTGTCATTAACTACAATTCTGATAATGTGTTCCACAACTACATTTCTGATGTTGCAAGGAGATGTGAAAAGGCTGAATGTGTCACTTAAATGCACCTCTTGCTCTGGTTATTGCTAGATATGCTCACTGACTGAATTTATTTGTCAGCTTTTTTCTGTCATATATTTTTCTAATGCCTTTTGGATTTGTGCTCCACTTGGCAGAGTGCAGACATAGTGTACTGCCTAAGGGAAAATATAATAAACTTAATTTGGGCTGCCTTCTCTAGTGCAAACAAGCCTGGCACCAGTGCACAACTGTCAGCACTCTGCATAGCACTCACTGAATAAAGTCAGCCTATCAGGTAACTTTTCCTGTGGAACAAGCTGTAAGTACAATAATCATAAATACAGAAAACAGCTGTTGCAGGGCTCAAAGCTGGTTTACAAATACTTTTATAGAGGGTTTCAGAATGCCATTTGTCACCACATTTTGCTCATGAATGTCACAGTAAATGCACATTATTATCATAACTCTTTGTTTATTGCAAGAAATGTGTCATTACGGCTTGCTATAGAAGCTTAATATAATGTGTGTAAATTATGTAAAACATGACCTTGATGATATTTAGTGCAGAATCCAAATACATTACTATGATGTACACAATATTTTAGTTGTAATTATTGAGTTCTCACATATCATAAGTATGTGTTTGTGACAGAATGTTTTCTAAAGTGTGTATATAACCTAACCCATCATGTCTTACTCAGATCATGCAAATGCATGCATTTGAAATGTATTGAAACACAATTAATGCCTTTCACATAAAAATGCAGTCCCATTACTAACTAAATGCACACACATGCGGGCATCTCTTAAGTATGTGTACAGTCAGTCTTAAATTACTATAACGGTAATTAGGATGCTACTAAATGCTTTCTCCTGTGTCATTCGCAAGAAATCAGTAACTTGTGATATATTATTCTTTAACTTGTAACATTTTACTCTTTACCTTGTCCTGTGTTCAATTTCCCCCTGGTACTATTCAATCTTACCAGTGTCTAACCTCCAACATGTCAATATGTCACAAGTCATAACATTTTTCCTCAAACAAACCATGATTTTAACCACCATAAAGTATATCAGGGTTTAATATCAGAACATGTCTCAAGATTCTGAGCATCTTACATGGCTGTGCGTATTGAGGTAATCATTGCCAGCATACATGGCTGTGCGTATTGATGTAATCATTGCCAGCATACATGGCTGTGCGTATTGAGGTAATCATTGCCATCATACATGGCTGCGTATTGAGGTAATCATTGCCATCATACATGGCTGTGCGTATTGAGGTAATCATTGCCATCATACATGGCTGTGCGTATTGAGGTAATCATTGCCAGCATACATGGCTGTGCGTATTGAGGTAATCATTGCCAGCATACATGGCTGTGCGTATTGAGGTAATCATTGCCACCATACATGGCTGTGCGTATTGAGGTAATCATTGCCAATATGTCTGGCAAACCATTGCTGTGCTTCCAATTATGCAAATCCAGTTGGCAAGGAAGTGCATCTTTGCACAAAAGCTGTTATATGCAAGATCTGAATAGGGAGCCAATTCAGACCTATGTTTCTGGTTTTACTGCTGCAGATGTGACTGATGACAGTAGAGGTAGTGCACATTTACAGCCCAAAGGTAAGGTGTTGAAGAGTTCAGGATTTTTGTGGTGCTCCTCATAAAATGCTACAGGTGGAAGCTACTACAAGGGGAATATACCAGGTCTCAGTATAAGGGTGAGACTTGGGATAACTTAGCCAAGGATGTCCCATTGCAAAAGGCATCCATCCCACACACTGGGGGGCAATGTTGCCACCACTACACTGACATAAAGAATACATCCTTAGCTGATGGAAGGATGAATTTAGGACTGCAAACACCCCTCAGTTGTGCAAGTTTAGTGACCCATAATCTGTTTTTAATAAGATATTAGTCATCCAGCCAGCCAACACAGTTATTCATTATGCTTTCACACACACATGTGTATATGTATATATATATATATATATATATATATATATATATATATATATATATATATGTGTGTATATATATACACACACATGTGTATTATATATATATATATATATATATATATATATATATATATATATATATATACATACACATATATGTATTTTTTATTTATTTTTTTTTACTATAGAGTTGCAGCAGAGATTGCAAAAAACTGTGAGGTGCATCAGGAGAGACTAACTCACCTCAGTAAGTATGCATTTGTCCTGATTGCAAGGCAAAGACGTTTTCTCAGTCCATGACTGCATATTATATTGAGCAGGCTTTTAATTTTTATATCTAGTCTACATGCAGGCTCCAATTGCTCTTGGTTATTGCATTAGGCAATTGGTACATTGGATTAATTGTGTGTGGGTTCAATACCTGTAAAAAGATCTGCAACATTTTTACTTCAGTACTGTTTGCATTAACAATTCAATATTTGCCAATGCAGTTATTACCATAGAAAGCAGTTATCTGGCATGGCTCATTGAAATACGTGATTTTATTATTATATCATACCATTGTGATAGATTGATTTTGGGGCACCTTCATACCCTCCCATCATATGGGGATGTGACTAAGATGTAGTTTTGTATTTCTCATAGTGTTTTATGTATTGACATAATTAAATAATGAGACAAGCCATGGATCTAATTCTCTTTTTTTGTCTCTGCCCAACCTTTTATTTCCATTTCTTTTGTTTAACACTGCTGCTGAAAGTAAACTGACCATCAGCACAGGGAGCTAGACTGACCACTGGGGTGTGACCCACTATAACTCCACTGGTAGCTGTGGCAGCACCACCACAGGCAGCACAGGTGCCCAACACATTTGGAACACATCCTGCCAGAGTTGCTTCCACAACTCCTGCCCTGCCTGCTCCACCTGCATCAGGTAGCACTGTCCTGGCTGCTGGTGCAGTGACACTTTCCAAGAGCAGTAGAAGTGGAGGTGGCAATTTTGTCACCCAACAGGAGATGACAGGGTTGGAAGAGGGCATTATGCAGATGGGCCTTGGTGCCTGAATTGACAAGGTTAAAAATGTCCTGTGTTGTACTGCCAAAAATATACATCTGTCACTGACCCAGGCAACTGACATAGGAGACAGTGATGACAGTTATGAGGTTAAGGACTAGATTTCTATTCTTCTCAAGTTGGACATGGATGCACCTCAAGTTCTCCTACCTATCACTAAGTGTGGTGCCACCCAACCATACATAACCATCTCATTCCTAAGCACCTTCCTCAACATTCTTCTCTCTCTCTCTCAAAAAAGAATGGACACCTGTCCCTCAAAAAAAAATGCACCCAGTGTATAGCTTTCCAACTCTCCCATGTGTCATCTTGACACACTTGATCTGCTCCAGTTGGCTATACAACATCATTCTGTTGTCACCCATCCCTGGTGTAGTGACTATCCAAAATCATGAAATTGTGTGCACAATAATACACTTATGTAGTGAGGAAATTAATATCTATGGTGCTGTCCCACCACTCTACTGCAAACTCCTGCATTCTTTTCCATGTCCTGCCCTCTGCCTGTCACCTCCATTTTCACTATTGGCCTTTAAACCTCTTTTTCACATGTTTAATCTGGTCAAACATAGAATCATGCAGAAGACACATGACCAGAAATGGCCCAGGGAAAAACCTTCACTTTTTGTCCTCAGCATCTACATGGAAGTTGGCATAGTTTACCAATTCTGACTAACAGTGAATGATGTTCAGTTTCCTATGGCAAAATTTGAAGACTTAATTTCATCGTCAGTGGGCTAGTTACTTTCATGTAAATAAACTTAATTCCGTTGAACTTTGGTAATACAGAGTAAACTCAGGCGAAAGACAGTACTGTGAAACAATTACTGTAACAGTACTTAGGCTGCTGGATGTAATAAACTAGGAATCCATATGTGGTGTGTTGAAATAATTCTCCTTTTTGTAGACTGATATTTTTTCATAGTGTCTTGCATTCAATTACAGCTGTAGGTCAAATTACTTCATGACATTTTATATTCCTATCATGCAGTTAGCTGCAAACCTCTGTATTTCTTTCCATTTACAGCATTTATTTTGCATTTATGTAGCACAACATCATCAACAGGGAGATGTAGTAGCCCTCCTTATCCTGTTTATGTCTTAATCTTGTTTCTACCCTTCTACCCCTTCTTGCTCCCCATAGCAAACACTTTACTGTACAGTGCATGAGCACTTAATAATGAGGAAGTATGTAAGAGTAACACGCATTACGGATGGTCCTACATGTCACCCAAAAAATACTGCTGCTATTCCTCTCTCCATCTGTCTCTGTCTCTCTCTCTCTTCACCCATTCTGCTTCAGTAAGTTATCACTGTCTTTCAGTTGTGTTATTTCAATGGTGCTTGCTAATAATTCCTTTGTGGTGTGATGAGCTAATACTTATATATAAAGATAGAGCTTTGACTGCTTTCAAGGGTTCTTATCCATGCGTTACCTATGTGTTACTGTCTGCTTTTAGTTCACTATTTTATGTGTAGCTGTTTCTTACATATTGTTAACAAACACTGTTATCCTGCTTCTGTCATAAGCTACTCGGTCCCTGCCTTATTCTCCCCATATCTGTGTATCTTCATCCTTCTGAGTCATTAGTCTTCCTCCTCTGCATTTGTACACTGTCTGGCACTGAGCACCAGCTGCAACTGGGGTTAAATGGAAGTCCACAGCTTATGACAAAGTCCTGTCTGGTTTTGCCTTCAACTGGACTACTTTGGTGCCCTTCCCACTGCTGTGGTTAGTTGTGTTTACTCAGGTTAATCTCCTTTTGAACAAGCTGAACAGCTGAATGTACAGCTATGCATAAAGACTCCTTTTATGCAATCTGTTTTTGCATGGAAACATTATGAAGTAGGACTTTATGTGTGTTGTGTTTTGATGATACTCAGGTCTAGAGAGTTTTCTTGCAATACTCTCCAGGTTTGAATCTAGAAGTATTCCAAAATGGTTTTGAATGTATTCTATGAATCCTGTGGGTGTAACTGTTTGCTGCACCTCTTTTTAGCATACCATTCTCCTGCTTATATACTAATGTGCTGCCCCCTATTGTCAAGTCTCGCTTCTAGAGATATTGCATGAATAATTACACTGATAAAGCAAAAAAGTAACACAACACAAATATGTGGAGAACTGAAACATGAACTAACGTGTTAATGGGTCTATATTACATTTCAAAACTTCAAACCTGTTACGGTCAACACCATATAATCGAAGTCTTCAAACATCAAAAATGTAATAAAACACAACAACCTACAAAAACAAACCATTTAAATGCTCTAAGCAGGGGGGCAAGCCCCCCCACCCCCCACACTACTTAAATATATCAACCCCAAGATTGCACTACAGTGCAGAAAAGTGACATCTTCTCTTTCCGTGCTGTACGGAGATCTCCGTTAAAAGATTAGAAGTTTCAAGACTTCGATCACATGGTGTCGACCATATCAGATTCGAAGTTTTGAAACTTCTATCTTCTAATAATAGACCTTGTGTTAGTATATCTGTATTGTGTATTCCTGTCACCAACTGTCCACTTCTTCCCATCACTTCTGTATCATCCAATAAACCTCTTTGATTCAAAATTGTTTCCATACCCCATGTTTCTACCAGCAGGAATATGCTTGGTCCCTGATATGTTTTATAATATACATATACATACATAACATACATATAATGATTGGCTAACTGCAACTGTCATGACAAATGTATAAAGCACAACATCTGAAACATGATGATAACACATATCTGTTTTGTATTCTATCAGATCCGCACATGGTTGTATGTGTGTAAAGCTTCTTTGTGTGAATGTTTGCACAGAGGACCATAGACTACTGATAATTCCCATTGTAAATTCAACACCACAAGATATGGTCACACAAATGCCAATACTTTGTCATTAGCAGCACAAATGAGCTAGCAGTGCTGTGCTTCTGACACACAGTAAAAAATACTTACAACAAATAATTCTTTATTCAGGTTGTGCAATGTCCATATGTATGTACTGAATTTTGACAACAAATTATCTGGATTTTAGAGTGCTATTGATTCAATTAATTCAGTCTGTTAATCAATGTTTGCTCTCCAGTGGTTACACTTGCAACTTCTTTACAATATTGGTGAACCTATTCACACATAATCCATCACTGTTATTCTGCAGTGCACTGTCCTATTTAGGAAGTGCCTGCTTGCATTGTCAGTTCACATTGTGCAGGCATGAGACAAGACAAGTGTATGATCATTTGAGAATTAAGAGGCAAGAATGCTTGATTGATAATCCACTGGTTTACAGCTGTGATTGCCATTGGCATCCCATACTATGAAACAGGTACATGTCCCTCACAATAATGCAATGTACATGAAGGGCAGTATATAATTCTTAGTAGAGAAGTATGTCATTACATGGGGCAATCACATTGGCCTGTCCACATAAATGCATTTGTCACAAAACCTGTGAAGTGTATTACCAGCTGGTCCAAACAGTGAACTTTAACTAATTACAAATGTGCTTTTTCACATCACAAAATTTAATTCTTTCTTACGGCACTTCTGACTAATGCTGTGTTCTGTTGATTGTGTAACTCAGTAGGTAGTAGGTTCAATTCCCCATCACAGGGTGGGTATAGTCACAGTAAGTAATGCTTCAATGGCAAAGGTGATTTGTCCACTTCTACTGAGGAGAGTGCATTCAACTTTTCGGCTTCCTCTGCAGTTTATCCCACTTTTAACAGAGACATCCTCTCTGCAACGCACTGATGAGGATATCTTGTCAACAGTACACTCTCTGTCCTTAAGAATCAGACTTCTCTTGTGGTGCTTATGACTAAAACTGTGCTCACTAGATTGTACAACTAGATAGGCAGGACATTCATTTCTCACCCTCAGAACTTCTGTGTACAGCTGCAATGTCAGGTACATACAGTTTCCTGAGCAGACATGGTGTATCAACTTCTACTCAGGGGAAAATTTCAACCTGGATGAGTACTCCATCATCTACTTATCCCAGGTTTATAACAAACATATCTGCAACACAGTGATGAGGTCATCCTTTCAAAAGTGCACTCTTTCCCCATAAGAGTTGGAGTACTTCTGTTGTGGTTGCATCTAATACCGTGTGCTCTATGCTATATAACTGGTTAGGTAGGTGGTTCAAATATGACAATGGTGAATTTGGGAGTTTGTATGGTGATAATGTCATAGAAGTAAACCTTCAGCAAGATGTACTGTAATGACTTCCACACGGGAAACAACTTTAACTTTGGACACAGCTCCCTCTGTAGTCTATCTTACTTTTAATACAAACTTTTTCTCTGCAACATAGTGATGAGGTCATACCAACAAAAGTACACTCTCTCTTCTTATAACTCAGATTTGTTTTGTAGTTAATCTAACTAATACTGTGCTCCTTATATTGTATAAATAGGTTGTTCAAATTTCCCAGTGGTGAGCTTGTGTGTGTGTTTTCAATGTCAGTTATGTATACCTTCCCGAATGGTTGTGCTGTGTCAACTTCCACTCAGTGGAAAGGAGAGGATGCCTCCATACTCTTATCCCACTTTTACCACAAACATCTTCTCTCTATCCCACTGATGAGGTCAGCATGTCAGAATTATACACTGTGCCATTACAGCTCATAGTTTTCCACTGGGGTTTGTGGCTAATTCTGTGGTGCATAGATTGTATAAACAGATAGGTAGGGGATTCATATCTAACAGTCGGTAAATAATGTTAGTGTGTATACTGTCACATGCAATTGTGTTCATGACAATACCCCTTATGTAAAATTCCATTTAGGATATGTATTTTCCCTGTCAAAGGATTACCCTATAGACTTGTATTACCCCAAGACAATAAACATTTTTGAAAACACGTGCTTACATAATGTTATTAAAAAAGAACCACACCAAAGTGATTGCATGAGTTACCCTGTGGCACTGGCTGTACTGTCTTGTCTGAACTGCACAAGTACAGAGGGAGGAGGTTTGAATCCAGCAATGATGGACTACTGTGCATAATGTGTTTGCCTGTCATGCTGTGTAGAGAAGGCTTCTAATGCATGTAGAGTATTACTGTGCACCAGGAGCGGCCCGTGCTATTGGACTGCCAGACTGTAGCCCCCCCCCAGTGTAAAACATAAAGAAATTAAAAGAAAATTTAAGAAAATAAAATTTAAAAAAATTCACAGACTTTCGCGCATGCGCACTAGTCTGGACTGCTGCTGAGACAGTCTGGAGCATGCGCAGACTGTTTCAGCAGCAGTCCGGACTGGGGAACATGTCAGAGCAAGATCCCAGAAGTCTATGCAGTACAACTGCAATAGACTGTCCAGGAAACTCGCTGGGAAACCTCAATGGATTTGGACTGCAAGGTCTGCAGTCTCATCAGGAAGATCTTGCGATTTGGAGCTGGACGGGCGGAAACATGGATGAATTTATGTGAACGGGCAGATATGGAACGAAGGGAGTTTTGCAGCTACGGATTTGTGTGTGTGTGTGTGTGTGTGTGTGTGTGTGTGTGTGTGTGTGTGTGTGTGTGTGTGTGTGTGTGTGTGTGTGTGTGTGTGTGTGTGTGTGTGAAAATGCCCCAGTTGCTATATACTGGTGGCTAGACTCATGGTGATGTGGTAGGGAATCCCTCAGGCTTGAACCCTGTACCTTGTATGCAGGTGTTAAAGACCTGAATTTCCTACCCACCACCATTTGTAAAAATAATTGCAGATTTTTGCCTCATATTTGATCTGATCTGTTCCTCATAATATCTGTGGTTTCTAAATGTTGCAATGCTTGATATTTGATGGTGCAGTGGTTGCATTGTTGCCTCACAGCTGCAGGTTCTCAGGTTTGATTCTTGACTGGGGTGCCTTCTTTGTGGGGTCTGCATCTTCTCCCTGTGTTTGTGTGGGTTTGCTTTTGTGTCCTCCCATGTTACAAAGACATGTCTGCATTATTTCTTCCTGGGCCTCTGCTGAAAATTGTTTTTTTGTTGTTAAATAAAATTGACAGGCATTTGAATTTCAGACTTCAGGTTTCTGAATGTTTAATTCCTTACATATTTGATGATGCAGTGGTAGCATTGTTGCCTCACAGCTATAGGTTTTTCTGGTTTGATTCTTGGCTGGGGTGCCTTCTGTGTGGAGTCTGCACCTTATCCCTGTGTTTGTGTGGATTTGCTCTGGTGTCCTGCCATTTTACAAAGACATGTGTCTGCAGTATTTATCCCTGGGCCTCTACTGAAAATTGTTTTTGTTCCGTCAGAAGTAAAATTGACAGCCATTTGAATTTCAGACTTCATATTCTTCAGAAAATACATAGTAACTCAAACTAAGTTTATAAGATGAATATTTGAAATTTGTCCTTATTTTTGGGCCTGTATTACCCCATTATTGGCTTTGTCCAGGTTTTTTGTGCTAAGGTTGACAGCTATGGCAAGAACTGAATTCACTGAATATGTTTGAGGGCTGTATTCCCTCATTACTGGGTTTGTCCAGGTGTTTTGTGCTAAGAGGTTGACAGCTATGGTGAGAACTGAATTCACTAAATGATAGCCATTTAAGTTTCAGTCTTCCGCTCTTTCACAAAGCAGATGATTTGGCATAGTGGTATATTGCTCTGACTGTTTTGCACAGGGACATTGGTAGTAAAATGTATGGTGCTAACACAGCATTTTTCTTTCACAAAGCAGGTGATCTGGCATAGTGGTATGTTGCTCTGACTGTTTTGCACAGGGACATTGGTAGTAAAATGTATGGTGCTAACACAGCATTTTTCTTTCACAAAGCAGCTGATTTGGCATAGTGGTATGTTGCTCTGACTCTTTTGCACAGGGACCTTGGCAGTAAAATGTATGGTGGTAACACAGCATTTTCTTCTAGCAACTTTCCAAGATTATACAAGCAATGTTTAAAGTGTCCCTGGTTTTTGGGCTTTTGACCCCCCCCCCCCCAATAAATTTGGCTTTTTCCAGATTTCCTGTGCTGCAAAGTTGAGATGCAGTTGAGTATTGAGTAGATTTTACAAGGAGCTGAGAGCTGCAGGGGAAGAGAAGTTTAGTGCTGCTTATGCTAAGTCAGCTTGCATTGTTAATAGCACAACAGGTTGTGTACTTCCTTTTGATGCAGAAGGTTGTTGGTTCTACTCCCACAAGGGGTGAATGCTGCCGTACTGAAAAAGTTAAGATACTAACTATGAGCCTGTTATCAGTTTGCCATCCATTTCCTATTGCAATATTACTAGCTTATCATTTTTAATGTAATATAGGCAATTTATTCCTCAGGGGCATCAGACACTTTATTTTCTGATGAAACCATGAAATATAAAGGTGTTTGCTAGCAGCAACCTCTTCATTAGTTACAGATTTATTTAATGTGGAATTATTTAGATGACTTTTTTACTTCTTCAGAGATTGTGCATATTTACTGATAATGGTGGACTGTAGAATTGTGTATATTTACTGATAATGGTGGACTGTAGAATTCTGCATATTTACTGATAATGGTGGACTATAGAATTGTGCATATTTACTGATAATGGTGGACTGTAGAAGTTTGAGTAGACTTTTATGATGGAAATGTTCTGAACTGGGCAGTTTTGTCATTATGGGTGCATGCATTTTGTTTCATTGTTTACTGGAAAGATGTTCTGAATTGGGAAGTTTTGTCATTATTGGTGCATGCGTTTTGTTTCATAGTTTACTGGAAAAATGTTCAAAACAATAGGAAGGTGTATCAACGAGCACATGCATGTTTCATATGTAAGGTAAGGGGCCCTATGATTTGAAAACAGCCCATAATTAATCTTTATCTGCCACTGGTAAAATGTATTTTCTTTGAATGTGGGTTTCAATGCTGTTTCAATGAATGTGAGTTTCAAGGGCAGAGAAGTTTTAATGCTAAGTTTGTTTAGCAGATGTCTTAGTGTTTGTGCTGTAAAATGCAAAATAAAACTTTCAAATGAAGTCCAAATCATCATAGAAGTAAATCGGTATGCACATTAGTGTTTGTAGTAAATGGAGTGAAATAGCCAAGTAATGGATCATTGGAATGGCTGCAGGGGGAGGCTCCATTCGACCATGATTTTGTGAGGGGGAAAGGCGGCAAACTTAGACAGCCCCAGCTGAACTATACCTCCCAACTGTCCAGATTTTCAAAGAATGAATAGATTTTTGCTTCTTATTTTTGGTTTGTTCCTCATAAAATTTGTGGTTTTCTGGCAAATCATTTAGGAATTAAGTCACTAAATAATGACACACTAGTTTCAGACTTCATAACCTTCAGAAAAATGCATGCTAAAGTAAGACCTGTTGTTCTATCAACTGTCTCAGTTTAATTTTTAGTACTGTTTATATGTTCCCCCAATATATTTGGCCTTGTCCAGATTTATTGCATTAACAGATTGAGAGGTACATGCAAATAAATTGCTTTATAGAATTAGGCATAGCCAAAACTCTCAACTGTCCCTGATTTTAGCTCAAAATGTTGCTCTTCCCCCTAATAATCCAGCCGCAAAATAGCAATTTTGGAAGAAAACATGGAGGGTTTACAATTAAGAAATAACTGTAATAATCAGAGTTATAGATTACTTTTATTTCAGAAAGGCATGTCGATTCTTTTATTTTGTCAGCTGCTCAAGTTAGCAGTACTAATATTAAAGTGTCCCTTCTTTGACAGGTTCCCAACTGTATCGTGTGGCTATTTTATATTTTTACATCACATTTTTGGTCCATTTTTCATAAAATTGTGTTTTTTTGGCAAATCAGTGACAAATCATTAAAGACGGAAGTTAGAAAATAATGACAGACATTTGAGTTTCAGATTTCACACCATTCAGAAAAGTCATACTAATGCAAGACCTATTATATTATCTTTCTAAGTTTATAAGAGCAATATTTAAAAATTGTCCTTATTTTTAGGCCTTTGTCCCACTTCTTTGTATGGCTTTGTCCAGATTTCTTGCTCTGAGGTTGACAGGTATGACAAATGTGTCAGGGCCATCACAGTCAGCCAGAGACATTTTAAATTGTGACATACTTGTTGCACCCCACTCCCCCATGTAGTGACTCTGGATGTGTCGAAGCAAGGCAAGGAGTAGTTATGCAGTGTAAATGTGCAGAGTATCCCCCCCATCCAAGGTAGACACAAGTACTAGAGTGACTTTTCATCTGTCCTTGATTTTTGCAGAATGGTCTGGTTTCTGTCATATTTTTTGTACTGTTTTGTACTGTTGATTAAGTTGAACGCCAAACAAATATATTAACCTTGAATGAATTAATTTATACAAATTAAGTAAAGTTTTTTTAAATAATTGTTTGTTTTTAAATTAAATTAATAATTTATATATGAAATTAACACGAACGTATTACACAAACATTGGGAAATGTTAAATTGAAGTGGGACTTTTTAATTAGAAGTGAAATACGATTGGTCAACAATAGTATGAATTTTGGTATAAAAGCTTTGATTTTAAGTATGCATTTTATCTGATGAAGTCTATTGGACGAAAACGCAATATTAAATAAAGCGATCATTTTGTTTTACAACTGAGGTCGTGCTTTGAATTTTCCACACTCCTGCTTTTCTTTTCTTTTTCATTGGTATTGGAGCTGTTTTGAAAAGTCTGCCGTATTGACTTTCTTCTTTGGTAGCTGTTACACGGCACGGAGTGGGAGAAGGAGATGCAGCCTAGTAATGAAGAATGCAGCCAAACTAAAAGACTGATTGGGCAACTCACAGCCCTAGTTGACCTGCTGACGCCCCTGTGTGAGTCTATGGTGCGACGTACTGAACGAGGTGAATATGCGGAAGGGAGAGGAACCAGAGTGGAACAGGGTGAAAATCAGCCATTACCGAGACGGAAAAGACCGCAGTTTGGTGTGGAAAGAACCGAACGGTATGGGGATGATCCGAATGGACCCACCTTTAACCCGGACACTACACCCAACATTTTCAACGAAGACGAGTTGGATGAAGACCGCAACAACGCCAACACCAGTTTGGGCTCGCAAACACAGGGGCAGACACAAAAAGGTACTGTTTGCATTCAAAACGGTTTTGAGATGAACAATTGGCTTAAAGAACGGTTTTTCTTTAATCCGGATGACAACGGCAAACTACAAATAACAATGATTCTTTTGATACAAATGTTATGAATGTTTCAAAACTTATGTTTAAGTATAAAACTATTACCATTGAAAATAGTTATTTAATGGAATGTTTAAAACGGGGGATTGTACCAAAAGGGTTACGGACCTGGAAATAACCAAACAATGTTCAGATAGGTTCAGTGTTTCACACGGAACTTGTCAAAGTATTCAATAGATGTGGTTTGGACATAGTTAAGTGTATAATTGAAGAAAATGATAGAAACTTAGAAAACATCAATGAACAAATTCAAAAGTTGGATACAGTTATTAGGGATGACTTAATTTTTGAGATAAAAGAAAAAAGGCAGAAATATTTTCAAGTTAAAGGGGAAATTGATTTAAAATGTAAGACACTAGTAGAGAGAAAAATGGTAAAGCTAAAAAGGGACATGTTAGAATATGAAAACCAAACATGTTACCCAAAACCAGTTAGTAATAGTATACCCTCATATCAAAGGTACAACAACAGAAAAGGAGGTGAGGGAGTTTCAAAGGTATGGACAAAAACTAGAGAAGCCTATGAACACAGGCAATTTTTAGACTATGAATATGATGAAGAATTTCCACCGTTAGAAAGGCAACATTTTAGTCCCAATAGAGAAAATAATGGAAATTTTCACAGGCAAGGGGGGATAAGGGAGAGGGGGAGATACATGCAATAAACCCCCTACCTGACAATGGAAGCAAAAAAGGAGACAATATTGTCAAGATAGGTAACAAGTACACATTGGAAGGGTTCAGTATATATAATTTTAGTAACATAGAACTCAAGAAAGAGCATTTTTCATTGCTCGAAAAGGGGTTTAAATTCATTCCTATGACCAAAGGGAACAGAACACAAACTACCCTGGACATAAAATTGTTTTTGAGAAAGATGAACCTTGAATTGCTATTTAAGAAGGAAGAATATGGTTTCGATAAGGAAAAATTAAATGTTACAAAAGAACAAAGAATATTAAAAAGGAAATCTACATATAACCCACCTATTCATGCACAACTTAGAAACTTTGAACAAGTTATGGAAAAAGGAATTAAAAGATGTGACAAAAGAGTGAGATATAAAAACAACTTAGATACAAAAGAAAAAGAGACCTTAGAAGAACTCAGACACAATGAAAGAGTTAGGGTTATGAAACCTGACAAAGGTGGGGGAGTGGTAATAATGGAAGTTATTGACTATGAAAGTAAAATGAATGAAATCTTAACTGATGAAGCCAAATATAAGATAGTCTCTAGAAATGAGATAAACCTAGCCTATCATAAGATAGACATAATGTTGAATGATATGGCCACTGAATCAGTTTTTGATGAAAAGATATACTTTTTCTTGAAAGTGAACAAACCAAAAGTACCTGTTATTTTCGGCATTCCGAAAATACACAAGAACACCACTGACCCCCCCTTTAGACCCATTGTGTCAGCTGAAGGATCCAAAACTACACCTTTGGCCGTATTCGTTGACACAAAAACAAAACACATATGGATCAACAAAAAGACCATACTGAGAGACTCGTGGGATCTATTAAGACAATTAGACCCAGAGTTACCGTACAAAGATACACTGTTTATGACAATAGATGTGGTGGATTTATTTGGATCGATACCATATGGAAAGGGTATGGAAATGTTTGAAGATGAAGTATTTAAGGACGACAAAATGACACATGATGACAAAATAGCATGTATAGGCTTAATGGACATTATTCTAAGGAACAACTTTTTAGTCCATAAAGGGGAGTTTTACCAACAAACCCAGGGAGTAGCAATGGGGGCAGCTTGTGCCCCTACATTTGCTAATTTGGTCCTCGCTAACTGGGAGGAAGAGTTTGTTTTTACATCGGAATATTTCCAATACTGTATGTTGTATAGAAGATTCCTTGACGACATTATTATTCTGTGGAAAGGGGACTACACTAAGCTTGAAGAATTCTTATCATATATAGGAGAGACAACGGATTTTTTAAAATTTACACACACCACATCCAACACTAATATTGCTTACTTAGACATAGAAATTACTAAAAATTCGAACACCATAGAATCAAAAGTGTACAGAAAAGACACTTATGTTAATTCTTTTCTTCACTTTCAAAGTGGACACCCCAGACACTGCAAAAGAAACCTGGTGAAGGGGCAATTCGTCAGGGGTTCCAGAATGACCAGCACTGACTACGAATTCGAAATGGAATGTGACAAACTGGAACGAATGTTCCTTGAAAGAGGATATCCCAAGGAATTCATCAGGGAACACAGGACTGAGGTGTCCAAAGCTAGAAATGGGAGGTTTAAACCCATATTGGGGCTTAAGGAAGAAATACAAAATCCCTATAAAAACAATTCAGAAAAGAAAGATAATTACCAACAATCACTCATACTTGAGTACAATGCACTCAACAGTAAGGTAAAAGAATTATTTCAAAACGAGTGGGAAAAGTTCAAAAACTTTACAGACTTGGAAGGACTACTTGATTCTAACCCGAAGGTAGTGTTCAAAAATACATACAACATAAAAAACTTACTAGAAAAAGGGAATCTAGGACACAAAGGCAAAAGGGGAAATCATACAAAAATAGGCACATATAAATGTGGAAGATGCAGACAATGTGAGTACATATCCAACCAAGATAAAATTTACCTGGAAAGTAGAAACATTTGGTTACACAGTAAAGGATATTTTAACTGTGAGTCTAAGGGACTGGTCTACTTAGCCATTTGTAAGGGGTGCACTTCTTACTATGTGGGGAAGACAGAGCGCACCTTGAAGAAGAGGATATATGAACACATTTATGAAATTGGTAAATGTAAAGAAACCAATGCACTTTATAAGCACTCACTTGTCTGCAGGAAATATAAATATAGTTTTTTTGTGTTGGACCAAATAAAAATCGACATAAGAGGGGGTCCTTGGGAAGAAAACATAGGCTTTAAGGAGTTGTGGTGGCAATTGGTTTTGGAAGCCAATAGACCCCCAGGGTTAAATGAAAACATATCTATTTTACCATTTTTAAAGTTAAAAGCTGCTAAAATATAACTTTGTGAACAATAATAAATATGGTCAGTAGATGGCAGTGTTCATTGTTAATTGATGAAGTAAGGCTACCTATGAATAAATCCTTTGGAATGTCAAATAAATATATTAATTTTGAATGAATTAACTTATACAAATCAAGTAAAGTTTTTTAAATAATTGTTTGTTTTTAAATTAAATTAATAATTTATTATTATATATGAAATGAACACGAACGTATTATAGAAACATTGGGAAATGTTAAATTCAAGTGGGACTTTTTAATTAGAAGTGAAATACGATTGGTCAACAATAGTATGAATTTTGGTATAAAAGCTTTGATTTTAAGTATGCATTTTATCTGATGAAGTCTATTGGACGAAAACGCAATATTAAATAAAGCGATCATTTTGTTTTACAACTGAGGTCGTGCTTTGAATTTTCCACACTCCTGCTTTTCTTTTCCTTTTATTGGTACTGTTGATTTATGCTTATTACTCAAAGTGCCTGCTGCTCTGTGTTTAAGTAGCAATACTTTAATGACCATCAGGTAAGCTTGGCTGAGATCGTAAGATGCAAGTAATCTTTAATAAGCATACTGTTAAAGAATTGCCAACATTGAAAGCCTTTCTGTTGTTGCCATGAAGAGAATACTTAGCTAGATAATGTATAAGCCTTGTGTATTGAAATGCATATGACAGTATTTGTAATAAAGGACAGGATTACATTATTTTAAGAAGCTCATTACACTTGGAGACTTCCAGTCATCTCTGCAGGCTTTACCCGGAAACTAAACAGAATGCCAATTGTGTGGTCCATAACCTGTACAGTAATCCTTTTAAGCAATGTATCTTGAGCTTATTTCTTGTTTGCTTTTCATTTTTTACTTTGATCATGTTTTCCCCATGAAACAAGTAGGTAGTTGTCAGGCAGCAGGTATTTTTTTGGATAAGAAACATTTTTACAAGTGGGGGCATCAGAGATTTCTACTTTCAGCATGTTACTTGGTACTTTAATAAAGCTGAATATAAATTATAATTAGAACTGCAGTGCAAGAAGTGGTTTGAGTTGAGTGCTGCTTGTTTTTCTTATACTTGATTTTGACTGGCATTCCATTAATGTATTTAAAAAGTAATTTATTTTTTCATGCCTCATAACCTTTTAGTTTCCATCTGGATATTAAGTAAGCTGTCATGCAGCCAATGCATTGAAATATTTTTATTCTTCTACATTTCATTTTGTCTTGATTGGACTCTCATAATGATGGATTGGCACCCAGGGCAGTGTAGTTAGTTAGTTTTTGTTGTTTTGAGCATAGCTCCTCCCCTTCTAGTTGGCCACACCCCTTCCCATTGACCCCACCCATTCCGCTGTCTCCTGCAGCCCCCCTTTGATTTCAAGTCACCAACCGCCACTGCTGTGCACTTCAAGCGGCTTTATACATTTTAGAAGAATATCAACATATGAAAGAATGGTGATGTCATGTATGGGCACTGTTCTAATTATAAAAGAATATATTGTGTGACACATGCATTTCAGGCAGTATTCTGTACCTTGTGATTTTTAGGTAGTCTGGTAAAATCCAGCCATTACGTCTTAGACTCACTTGTGTCACTATGCCAGTGGATGTGCGGGTAGGTAGCAATGTTGTTAGCCAGCTATCTCCTGTGTACATCTATAGCTGGAGATTCATATTACATTGATTTCCGCTCCTTTTTCAAACATAAATGTTTTGTTTGATAATAATAATGCCATGAAATGACATTTGTCTTTCCCATGAAAACTGATAAGGCTTTTCCTTTGGCATGAGTACGTGAGACTATGTTCTGTGTCCTTATGCCTTAGTCAGGCATGTGTTCAAGTCTGTGATTATCCACATATTGTGCCTAATTTTTGTTCTCCCATTACAGTGATGACTGTATTATGTATCACATGTGTCTGAGTATACCTAGCAGCAGACACTGTTGTATGAGAAGCATACATATAGCGTATTATTTTAAAGAAATGGCAGGTGGACATCTCCCCTGCAGCAATAAAATGATGTCATGGCTTCAAAGACCAAAATATATCAGCATATATAGCACCAGTGGCATTCTATTACATTCATTCTTTCCAATATTATGTAACTTCTGTCATCACATAGTCAGGTGTTCAAAACTCACACTGGCTGCCTGTAAGCATGGCATGTCTTACTCCTGTTATGCATGAATGGCATCCACAAATGTTATAATGTGCACATTTACAGTGGAAGAAACCTCCCTCAGTCCTTTTATCTCATCCAAATAGAAACACAGTCATATGATATAATGACTTCACATAGGTGGAGTCTTACAGCTTTGCTATGAGTTCAGCTGGGGCATGTGATTAGTACACATGTTTGAAATCCATGGATTTACATAGGTTGCGGTTTAGTTCCAGCCAAGGGTAATGTTCTACAAATGCACTGGCATTAGACGAACAACACTACATGAAGATTTTATTCTCAAGTCATATTTACTTATTATTAAGGTAAATAATATATATGCTTGTGTTGCTTACATGCTGTTATGACAGTGCTCACTGTGATGTCTTGTGAGCATGCCCAGTATAATCTGTATTAGATACATTCAATTTATAAATGGAGACTTGAAGTTCATAGGTTCATAGTTCATAGGTTCGTACTAGGCTATCTGCCCTAGGGCATTTATAAGCCTAGCCAGAGTGTATGTGGCTTACACCACCCCTTAGGATGAGAATACTACGCCCTTTTAGGGTTTAGTTTACTATGCCTCTGTCTAGTAGTGACAAAGAGATGACCCCCGGGGTAAACCTACGATCTCCCATCCACTCGTCGAGATTTCTCTTGAATAGAGTCAGTGAGGGGCTCTGCCTAACATGGACTGGGATTCTGTTCCAGAGTGTAGGGAGCCTCTGGGTTATGAATCTGTCCCTCCAGCACGTTCTATTTATTTCTGTGTTGAGGTTTAAGTCACTTGTTCTCGTGGCTCTGATGGATTTGGATTTTCTGAGGTGGAGCATGTCCATTAATTCAGGATTGGACATGGCCTTGTACGTCAGGCACAGATCACCTCTGAGTAGTCGGTATGCGACTGAATAGAGCTGGAGTTTTTTCAGTCGGGCAGCATATGACATATGTTTAAGACCCTTTATCCTCTTGGTGAGGAACTTTTTGGGTCTTTCCAACTGCTGCAGGTGTCGGGTGAGATACATCCCAAATGGGGCATTGTACTCAATCATTGGCCTGATAAGAGAAGAGTACAGGGGCACAATGACCTCTCTTGATCTAGATGTGAAACCCTTCATGATAAGGTGGGCAATATAGAAGGTCTTCCTAACCACTTTGGCAATGTGAGTGTCAAATGAGAGGTTACTGTCAACCTGGGTCCCTAGGTCCCTGATTACCTCTTCCGTACTTAATGGATTACCACCTATGTGGTAATTTGTCGGTAAATTGTTTTTCCCAAAGGGTATGACTATACATTTTTTGGCGTTTAGCTTAAGGCCATGGCTCTGGCACCAATTATCCATTTCTATGAGGCCTCTCGGAAGGATGTTTGTGTCCGCTGGAGTATCAATTATGGCGCCCAGTTTGCAGTCATCTGCGAACTTTGTCAGCCACAATCCTCCTATGTTTGCCTGTACCTCGGAAAAATAAATGCCGAACAAGAGGGGTCCCAGGACTGAGCCCTGTGGGACACCGCTTGTGACTGGCTTAGAGTCTGACATAGCTCCAGCAACTCTGACCCTGTGGGTTCTGTCCTTGAGCCAGTTTGCAACCCATCTTGTGACATATGGGTTTACATTTAAGCTGGTGAGTTTGTCTATGATGCCCGAGTGGGGTATTGTGTCAAAGGCTTTTGCAAGGTCAAGGTAGGCTGTGTGAACTGCCTTACCCTCATCAATGGCCTTAGTGACTGTTTCAAAAAAGTCGACCAAGTTCAGAAGGCAGGATCTGCCTTTGACAAAGCCAAATTGGGTAGGATCCAATGTCTGTAGGTCCCCAATGTCTTTGTTTATGAGTTCCATAATGATCCACTCCATAGCTTTGCAGACCAGGCTTGTCAGGCTTATGGGGCAGTAATTTCCAGGGTCTGTAGAAGCACCGCCTTTGTGAAGTGGGACCACTGTTGCCGTACGCCACTCTTTGGGTACGTATCCTGTGGTAAGGCTAAGGTTAAACAGCAGCCTTATGTGTGGGTTTAGTTCCTCTTGGAGTTCATGTAGCAAACAGCCCGGGACACCATCCGGTCCCATTGATGCTGTGTTTTTAGCTTTAGAGAGGGCGGCTCTCACCTGGGCATCTGAGATGTTAGGGAGGCTACAGTCTGCTGGGATAGTTATTTCTCCTTTTGGGGGGGAGGGGGAGGAGAAATTTGCACTGAACCTGTCTGCTAAAATGTTGGCAATGTCAGTGGGTTCAGTGTATTTTGTGTCATTTTGGACTAACTCTGAGCATATCTGGGAGTTTCCACCCAGGTTTCTAACATAGCTAAAGAAGGCCTTGTGATTGTATTTTGTGTCATTTGCAATTTTTCTCTCAAAGTTGGCCTTGGATGATTTTATGAGTGATCGTAGTTTTTTGCTAGTACTGATCAGAGATGCCTTTCCTTTTAGGGATTTTGCTCTGTCATGTAGTAGCTTCCTCCTTCTGTTGTAAAGTTTGTTTATGGCTGGGGTCCACCAGACCGGTCGCCTGCCTTTGTGGAATGGGTCTTGGTTTTATTTGGGATTGCATGATCCATGCATTCTTGAAGGTGCCCATAGAAGGCATTTGCAAGGGATTCAGCAGTGTGGGTTGTGGTTTCCACTGGCCCAGGGGCCTTGAAAGATACCACTTCAGTCTTAAGAAGTGTGAAGTTTGCTTTTGAGAAGTTCTTCACTGTGGTCTTTTGTGCAGGGGGTGGGGCGGGATGTGGATTTCCAGTGAGATTAATTTATGGTCTGATCTTACCAAAGAGGGATATACTTCCAGTGTGGAGCATTTTGTCCCCATGTTTGTGATGATCAGGTCTAGTATATTGTCTCCTCTTGTGGGAATGGTGACTAGTTGTTCCATTGCATTTGAGTTTATGAATTCTAAGAACCTTTGGGCTAGAGTGTTTGGGCTTGAGTAATGTTCCCAGTCTATGTTTGGGTAGTTGAAGTCTCCCAAAATGATGGTATTTGGAGAAACATTCATACTCTCCATTGTCTTCAGGAAGGCTGTGTGGGGTTCCTGAGTTTGAGAGGGTGGTCTGTAGCATCCTACAAACTGTAAGGCAGTTTTGCCTATGGTTATTTGCACCTGGATAGTCTCCGATGCTTCGTGCATTGCCACTAACCTGGAGGTGTGGGTATCTTTGATGAAAATGGATACTCCCCCTCCTTTTGTGGTTCTGTCCAAGTTTTGGGGCCGGAAAGCATGATATGAGGTAAAACCTGATAGTGCCAGGGTGCTCTCAGGATCCTTGAACCAGGTTTCAGTCACTGCACAGACATCAATGTTCTCCATACTGAGAAGGGCTTTGAGGGCATGCATCTTGAGGTTTAGACTTCTGGCATTGAGCAGCATTACCCTTAGTTTTTTTCCACTTGTGTTTTCTAGGGAGGTAGGTTTGTCATTTGAGCCTTGCCTAAAAAAGGCACTATGGGGGTGGCAAGAGCCTTGGCCAATATCCGGAAGCCCAGGGGTGACAGGTGCAAACCATCCCTTGCGAAGCAGCGTGGCTTGTCAAGCATGTCATCCCAAGCAGACAGACACTGGATCCCCTTAGAATGACACCAGTAATTAAGCCAATTGTTAAAACTGATCATTTTGTCTTTGTACTGTGGCATCATTCTTGGTGAGGGTAAGATGCTGCTCAGGGTCAGGGTCATACCGGCCTGGGCTACATAATCAGAGAGCTCCTCTATGTCTCTTTTCATGTAGTCCAGGGAGGTGCGTCTCAGGTCGTTTACACCTGCATGTACAATGACTGAGTCATATTTGTACTTGCTGTGGAGTGACCTGAGTGCTTGTGTTATGTGGCGGATTCTAGCTCCCGACAGGCAGCTTACTGTGACCCTCTCCTTGTTCAGTCTGGTGAGTGGGACGTCAGTGTGCCTGACTATGGAGTCACCTATTACAAGTGTGTCTGGCATGTTGTTTGGCCTTAAGGGCTGTGACTGTTTAGCACACTGACTTTGTGAACTATGTGTTGCATTTGCTATGTCTTGAGGTGGTGGTTGCTTGGGTGTCTGCTTTGGAGGCCTCTGTTGTTTTGGTAGATTTTTAATCAGCGCCTCCAGTATGTTTTGTGTGTTTATGTGTTTGGTTTGCAGTTGTGATAGTTCTATGTGAGACTGGGTTTGTGGTATGCGTGGTTACCTTCTCCTCCTGACTGGTCTTGCCAGTACTGAATTGAGAGAGCTCAGCCTCCAGTTTGGCTATATAGTTGCATCTCTCACATATATTTGTATTTGTTGGGAGGAGGAGAGGGTTGTCTGTGTACATGAGGCAATTGCAACATTGCCTTTCCCAGATTCACCAGCTGAACAGGAGAGGACGCTAGCAACTGACCCTTCGACATGTTAGAAATAGTGAAAAAGATTGCTGTGTAACTGAGTCAGAAAGGACCTATAGGGAAATGGGTACTTAACAGAATTTAGGTGAATGAAGTACTTTTCGTTTAAGAGTGCTTTACCTGTATACAAAATGCTTTAGGAGCAAGTGCTGAGATTTCAGATAGAGTATAGGCTGTTTAGATTGCAAGTAGAACAGTTCTAAGGGAAAAATTGAAGAGCAGACTTGGCGGAGCCAGAAAAAGTTTAACCTTGTTTAACCAAGTTTAACCTTGTTTAACTGGCGCTATGCGACAGCAAAAGCCGTGCAAAGGCGGATTTTAAGCAGTGAACTACAAAAGAGCTAGGAATGGTCCCAAACAACCAATTACTAACAGCTTTTTGTGCTGAGGTCACTTCCCCCAAGGATAGGTAGGCTGCTCAAGGC
Source organism: Protopterus annectens (assembly GCF_019279795.1). NCBI lineage: Eukaryota > Metazoa > Chordata > Ceratodontiformes > Protopteridae > Protopterus > Protopterus annectens. The sequence continues at coordinate 199,493,649 of NC_056748.1, read as the reverse complement.
TCCCCACTCCCACTGGTGAGCAAAGAAACTTCCTTTTATCCAAGTAAGGTAACGGACAACACAGGAACTACACCACAGCCCAGAATACAGCAATGCCTGTATACTGGTCTAAACTAGTCGAAAAAGGCGGGAAAACAAGGATTATTTTTTTTTTTTGTTTTTTTTGCAGAAATACACAGAAAATGCAGAGACAGTGATAAATTAGTTACACAGGCTAGCACACTTTAGTGGGCAGCCTCCACAGTTCAATTAAACAAACAAACAAGCAAACTTTTGACTAAATTCGACTAAATGTAACTTTAAGTGCAATTTTTAAAATAAATGCAGTAATCAGTAAAAAAAACAGTTCAGGCTAGTTTAAAGTAAGCAGCAGAAGCTATTTTCAGTGAAAAAAAAGCAAAGATACTTAAATCCAGAAAGTATTCGCTTTTTCGAGTTCCTTGCTGCTAGGACCACTCTGTAAACCCACGTGGAGCTTGTCTGAGCAGTATAGCCAGAAAAAAATGCCCAGAGGCGGATTTTAAGCAGTGAACTACAAAAGAGCTAGGAATGGTCCCAAACAACCAATTACTAACAGCTTCTTGTGCTGAGGTCACTTCCCCCAAGGATAGGTAGGCTGCTCAAGGCTCCCCACTCCCACTGGTGAGCAAAGAAACTTCCTTTTATCCAAGTAAGGTAATGGACAACACAGGAACTACACCACAGCCCAGAATACAGCAATGCCTGTATACTGGTCTAAACTAGTCGAAAAAGGCAGGAAAACAAGGATTATTTTTTTGTTTTTTTGTTTTTTTTGCAGAAATACACAGAAAATGCAGAGACAGTGATAAATTAGTTACACAGGCTAGCGCACTTTAGTGGGCAGCCTCCACAGTTCAATTAAACAAACAAACAAGCAAACGTTCGACTAAATTCGACTAAATGTAACTTTAAGTGCAATTTTTAAAATAAATGCAGTAATCAGTAAAAAAACAGTTCAGGCTAGTTTAAAGTAAGCAGCAGAAGCTATTTTCAGTGAAAAAAAAGCAAAGATATTTAAATCCAGAAAGTAGTCACTTTTTCGAGTTCCTTGCTGCTAGGACCAATCTGTAAACCCACGTGGAACTTGTCTGAGCAGTATAGCCAGAAAAAAACGCCCAGAGGCGGATTTTAAGCAGTGAACTACAAAAGAGCTAGGAATGGTCCCAAACAACCAATTACTAACAGCTTCTTGTGCTGAGGTCACTTCCCCCAAGGATAGGTAGGCTGCTCAAGGCTCCCTACTCCCACTGGTGAGCAAAGAAACTTCCTTTTATCCAAGTAAGGTAATGGACAACACAGGAACTACACCACAGCCCAGAATACAGCAATGCCTGTACACTGGTCTAAACTAGTCGAAAAAGGCGGGAAAACAAGGATTATTTTTTTGTTTTTTTTTGTTTACTGCAATGTCATCAAATTTGTGTTGTCATTTGACACTTGTATGTTTTGTTTGTTATATAACTGTTTATGATGCACATGTATATGTAACACATGGTTTTCTATGGCATGTGTCAATGTAATACACCTTCCTATCTAAGGCTGTCCAATGACAAATGCTAAAACATGTCCCTTTCTGCTGTGTATGACACAGCTGCTGTACGGCTCATTGTTTGTTAATGGAGGATGGAGTGAAGGATACAGAACTACGGGCAGTTATCACACATACATTCTCTGTGCATCCATATAATATTCAACAACTGGAATGTATACAAACAGTCCCTAATGTATCCAATGTGCTTTCTATTACCTCAACTAAGTATGTTATCAACATTAATATCACATTTACTCCCTTTCTTACAATGTTGCATTGTGTCCCTCACACATCCATTGTTAGCATGTCCATTTTTAAGTTATGTTATGTACATCGGTAAGCACTTGGAAAAAGGATTATTTATTCTTACCATCAATATGGATGCCTTCCTATTGAAAAATGTTTATCTCTGGCAGCGTTACATTTTAATGCATTAGCCAAGTACATTTTTTCTGTTTACCTTGCCCTAGTAATTATCCCTGCATCCAACTTACTACACTCAGACATTCCTAGGAATGTTGGGGAAAGGATGTAGGAGTGTCTGGGTGAGGTAAATTGGGCAGATGAGTAAGCAATTGCAGACAGACAAGACAAACAAGACAAGAGACAGGGATGGTGAAGTACACAACAGGTGGGTGAACAGCATGGTTGGGGTAAGGTTGGCGACATTGCGAACCCATGGATGTCAAGTTGGGTGACAGTGAGAAGTGAGTCATCACCCACTGGACCATCATCACTGTCACCTCACTGCACTGATGGCTGCAGTGTCTGATGTCTGTGTCTTGTCATGTTATTTAATACAGTGATGGAGTGCAGTGTCTCCATCTGGTGTAGGCGTGCACCAACTTTGTGTTGCACGATCCTACGCACCAACCCTGGCATTTCATTGTGGGTGATAAACTCACCACTTCTGCCACTGCTCCCAAAGGGAACCATTGGCCTATCCTATGGGGCAGAACTACTTGAGGGGCTAGGTAGTACAGGGGCAGCAGAGTGAGTGCTACCAGATTGCACAACAGATGTGCTGGGCAGCGATGCTGTAACCAGTGCAGTGTGGGTGGGAGGATACCATGTGACAGGTCTACCCCAGTGTGCTGTGGGAAAAAAATAAATAAATAAAAAGAATAGAGACAGAGAATAGGGTTGGGGTGAGAGAAAAAAAGGGAGAACATTAGTAACTTCATGTGACATACAAAGCATTGATACAATTATTTGACTCTATTCTGTCACCTTCACTTTTAAGATTACCAACTCCTAACAAACACCTTGTTTACTGTAAGACTACCCAGCTCCCAACTGATGCACAATATATTACAGATTGCAGCAAGCAATCCTTGATGTGTGCATATATAGCACATATGCATGTTCCAGTTATACTGATTACAGTTTACAGCAGGCTAGTGGTGCCACTGCTTTAGATCTCTGACATTTCATTGCAATATGAATGAAAACTTAACAGCATTTTATATTTGGGAAGTATGGATTTGGAAGACACAGCTTATGACTACTCTGTAATATTGAACTGTTGTTTCGACCTCCAAAGTAATGCATGCATACTTTCTTATTACAGTTGAGAAATGAATGCTCAGTTTGATACAAGTGTATAATTATCCAATAAATGCAATGTAACTTTTAATGCTAAAATCATGCTACTGTTTGGATGCATCCATGCCACATGCTTCTCACATCCATGCCAATCTAGTGGCATGGGTTTGCACATTCAGTTCTTGGTCTGTGACTGCTGCTGAAAAAAAAACAGAACAGAACAGAACAGAATACCATTAATCATATCAATCCTGACCATATCCAACTTTTAACTCTTACAAGTAGGATCTATAAGTAATACTTACACATCTGTGGGGTGCCCGCAGTCCTACACTGCTCAAACCAACAGTCAGTGTTATCCCTCTTCCTCATCCTGAGGTCTCTGTAGTGATTCCTACAATGTTCACCAGTGCAGGGGATACTGGTAGCACTGGTCAGAGCCTTGCCCATGCTATTCCATACCTCTGCCTTGTAAGCTGAGCCATGATAGTCTCTCTGCAAAAGTGTGGCCCTGTTTTCATTCACTAGGAGTTCAACAAACACTTGGACTCATGGACAAGCCACCTTTGAGCACAGAATCTCAAAACCTCTCCAAGAATGCTTGTTTTGCCTACCACAGATCAAAACTAATGCAGAATGATGTTTTCCCACCATTTGCAGGTATCGCACTTACTGGATGTACACACTTTCTGATTTTGCAACATTTGAAAGTGTTATGCATCACTTACTATCACACAATTACATTGTGTGAGAGTGCACACTGCTGGTAAATGTGTATGTGGGATGGCCAATAGTATTAATTGAATGCATCGGGTATATGTTTGTAGCTGTCTGGTTCTTGTCTGATACCTGAGTGGCTCATTCTGCTGGTTTGTGCACTGCCACTGTATGTGCAAATAAGATGCACATAGCCAAAGCTATTTCTGCTAAGTGGTGCATAGTGCAAAAAAAAAGTATAAAAAATTAGTTGAAGAAATAAATCTATGACATACACAGTAGAAAAGTTTAGTATACATGAAATATGACTACATAAGTCTGGATCCCAACTCTCACTGCAATGCACCATCAGAAAACAGGAGGGGGACTTAACCATCTTTGCCCCATAAACAGCTTTGCAGCAAATACATGATGTGGTGCAACTGAAAGTAAACTGATATCAAGACATGACCTTTTATCTGTAAATGTATTATATTTAATCTATTTGGATGTAGTGCACATAGGGATCACACAACCTGTTATGGTTATTCCCTACAAATATATAGCTCTGTCTTACCTTTCTGTATTTCATGGTCATTCAGCAATTATTTGACCAGTACTCAGAGACATGTAATGTGTAAGCCAGTCTATATCATTTACCTTGAAATGTGTCAGGATATTTACTGGGAACACTATGATATGCAGTTGCCATCAAATGAACAGCAGGTTGGATGATACCAACAAACATAGACTGCTCTTTTGGGCACGGGGAGCAAAGATTGGTTCCTGTCATGGTACATGCAAGAGTATAATATTCTTTCGAGGGGAAGTGGACCAAGGCTGAGCTACTGGCACAAGCAAGGATATGTTAATCTTGTTACTCTCTCTTTGTTTTGCATCCTGCCTCTGATCTTGTGAGGGTGGTAAAGCTGGAAACTGCTATGTGTCTCATTACTTTCTAACTTCTCTCTGCTATGATTTCCTATTGCAAATGTAAGGTGCTACACTGAGGGCATACAGGGATCATCAGTACTTTGGGGAGGTATCAATGCATGAATCTTTGAGGCCTGAGGCTTTCTACTTGCTAATGGACACATACATGTCAAATAACTCTCTGATGTCACATGTTACATTAATATCTGTACAAATCTCCCACATTGTAGTTGCTTACTGTACCAAGTGATGAAATACAAGGACATGTCATAATATTATTATACAATACAGTATTTTCAGCATTTCTTGCACCGAGTTGCACTTTGCACCTAGTATGTATATGTATATTTACTTTTTTATCTTGTTTTTAATAGTTGCATGTATGTCATCTGTCTTGTTCTTAATAGTTGCATGTATGTTGTTTATGTGATTCATACTTGGAGAGTCACTGAAACCAGAGTCAAATTCCTTGTATGCATGCATACTTGGCCAATAAATGTGATTCTGATTTTGATTCTGATGCTCAGGACTTACTTTGTAAATACAGCAGTTGTCACAGGGCTGACTGTGATGCAAGCAGTACACAGCCAATACACGGGGAGGTAAAGGCTGTGGCTCTGAGTGGAGGCCGGCAGATGTTGCAGAGTTCCTGTATTGTGTCCCTGTCCACCCTGTAGCACTCTACAATGTCCATGTTGTGTATGTTGTTGTCAGTTAAATGTGGCCTGAAAACTCTCCTACATATCAGCCTAGGCTTATTGCAGCAGCAGCATTAACTGCAGCCTGTAGCACATACAAATGGAGTTAAGCAGCAGCAGCAGCTCCTAATATTCTGTCTGTGTAGACTTTCTGTGTCTGAACTCCACTACTTTTGAAATCCACAGGAAAAACAGCATGGACTCTACACTGTTGCTTTATAACTTATTCAATAGCTCCACCAAATTGGTTGATTAGCATGCACTTTATCTGCTTATGCTCTAATCGGCATCTCTGAAACACAGCCTAAGACAGATACAATCCATTAATAATCTACTCCATTATAAAAAGACAAATGTGTAGCTAGACAAATTGATGGTGAGGACACTTGCTACATGTTTGCAGGATATCAGAAAAGCAGAATATTTCTAAAGCTATCTTTACAGAAGAGTATTGAACCCCAGGAAGTATGCTCCCATACCTACATAATGCATATGTTGGAATGCATTATTGAATAATGTAAAGCAAAGCTTTTCACGGTGTTATTTCTATGCATTAGTTAGAAGTGTACTGATGGCATGGCCATGTCTGTCAAGCCATTTCAGAGGTACAAATGATTGACATACAAGACAATAGAAAGCTGTGTGATACAGATGTACAAATATTTCTGGCACAGATCCGTTCAATGCATGTTTAGCATTTCAAATGTGTTTTATTAGCAAAATGGTTTATGTTCCTGCTCTTTTGTGGGTGGTGGGAGCAAAGAAAAGTTATTCTTATGTCACAAACTTGAAAGGGTTATTAGTCTGGGAGGAAGCACAGTTCAGTTACTGCTATGGCACATAGAAGGATATGATGCTCTTGCTACACTCCTTGTTTTGCATCCTGACTGTTGCTTGTATTTCACAGCTGTAGAATGCTTTATTTTTTTCCAGTGGATACTACTGACTGCGTGCCTTGACTGTTTTATATGGTAACAGTTACTTTGTAGTTATGTGATATGTATGTGTATTATCATTCTGTTATTTTTTGGGACAGAAAATGTAATTGAGGTGGAGACCCCCCTTCAGTGAGGTCGAGAATAATATAATTGTGGAAGTGTTCCATCAATATGATGCTTTTCTTCTTGGAAAGAGTCATCCCAATATGCTAGAAAGGTTGAGGCTATGGCAGCAGATCAGTGCCAACATACATTCTGTGGGCTGCCACAGCTGCACTTATGAGCAGGTGCACAACAAGGCCACTGACATGATCATCTCTGCACAGAGACATGCAGTTGCTGTTGCCTGAGACCAGAGGGTAACCAGTGGTGGACCTATAGAGAACCACCTCTCACTCCCATTGAGGAATTGCTGGCAAATCTAATACAACAGGACAACTCACAGCAGAGTGGCCTATGACATGTCATTGATGTGGCCACCACTCCTCAGTTCCAGGAAGACCTTCCTGGTAGGCTTTGTTATATGACCAGTTGAATAATGTCGTATAGTAAAACAATTAAAATAAAAGTTTGTTCTGTGTTACATGTCTTTTTTGAGGGGGGATTGAAGATTTGTACAGTGATAACCTAAGTTTGGAGTTGTCAGCCACATTCTTGTTGAGCTTACATTATACACAGATATAGAGGAGTACATGTAATAATCCCTGACTTAATGTGAAATGTGATTATATTGCCCTTACCTCTTGCTTAAGTTATTTCAGGACTGTCAGGAATCCAGCAACATATGCCTCTTGCAGATGGTAAGCCAAATAAAGTTATTTCAGTACTACAGATCAATTTATAGAAATATCATAATGTGTCATTTTAGGCCTGTTGGGTATACTGCTGTACTGCCTGTAATAGTGGCAGCACTGATAGTTGTTTAGCATATATTGCACCATAGCAGTGTAGGTATTAATGTGTGCCTGTGTTTCTCCCTTTTCATCACAGTTGATCATGACAGTGGGAGTGTGGGCCCTGTGCCACCTGATGTCAGTGTTTCATCAGGCACTGATGATGACGGTGGCGAACCTGAGGCACAGTTGGGGAGTGCAGAGGTCGAATCTGACACTGAGGTTGACATCCAGCCAACCCCTTCTTTTTCCCCAGACACAGCCAGTAGGCTAATATCTATCCAATCCACTGTACCCATGAATATAGGATAGGTGGATGGCAGGGATATTGAGCAGGGAAGTGTGGGTGCTGCAGCTTCGGTGTCTGTTGTGTCATGCAGGAGGGTTGATAGGGGTCCTCGGAGGGTACCTGCTGCCCCTCCTCCACCTGCTGCATGTGTCTCTTCCTGTGTCACTCAAAGTATGTTTAGGGCCATCATGGTGGCACATGTATGTTCAGAAAGGAGCTCCAGACAAATGTTCAGGGTTGTGGATGTAGCACAGTCTGACATGTCTGACATGTGTCAATGACAAGTTGACAAGATGGAACAAGGAGTGTCTGTGATGGACTGAGGGGTGTCTGTTATGGAACAAGCAGTGTCTGTGATGAAATGTCTGCTGGGAGTGGAACTGCATCCTCTGTTGATAGCCAATGTGGCCATGCCCTATCATGCTGTCATAGTGGCAGTGCTTACGCTGTTCCATCAGTGAGTGTGCTGTCCAGACTCAGAGGTGGCAGGCCATGGGGTCATGGCCCTGGGCATTCCTGTGAAGGAAGCATGCCCAGCAGACATTGGTCATGCACAGGTAGCAGCATTACATCTGGCCTTGGGCATGGAGGTGTCAGTGCAACTCCTGATAGAGCCAGTTCTTATGGTCGGGGATGAATATGATGAACTGCCATCTCTATCATGCATGGCTTACACCTGTCCAACATACCAAGATGTACAGCTAGCACTGAGCTTGGCTGTGTTCTTACAGATATTCACACACCACTTTCACATGGAGGACTCCTACAGACACACACATACAGCCTGCCTGTTTCTATTTCTCCCTCACACACACTCACCATACTTTTGTGTCATCCTTGGCCTCCCCTCCCTCAGCACCCTGTGCAAGTTATGATAACTGTGCCATATCCCTGTTTTCTCTCTTTTGGATTCAGGGACACAAAAGCTTTGTGTCTGATGCACAGGGTGCATAGCTACATTAGTGCCAATATATCTGTATTTGTGTTGTTGAACTGATAATTGTACCTGTCATTTATATTTGCCTTGCCAAATTATACAGTGGATAGTATCATCATGTCAGTACTTTCTACTCTATTCTTTAAGGGTTGTGAAGTCAGGAACTGCAATATGTGTCATTGCTTTATAACTTTTCTCTTTAATGTTTCCCAGTACATATGTATGGTGCACATTATAAGACACACCATTACATTCAGATCTCAGGGTTGTATGACAGCACTATAGTGAAACTCATCACAGCAGTAATACAGTATAATGCTCCCTTTTGCATTAACCTCACCAGACACATGTAGCAGCTGGACAGACCACAGGACTTTCTCATCAAAATAACTCAGGGCCTACAAACCATGACATGCTGTATGTGAGCAGATAAAAGACATGTCACTGCCATCTGTCTGGTATTACATTAAATTGTAACTGTTATTCTCAGTCTATCACTTTTGGTTTAAGCACTTGGGCTTCAGGCCAGTTGTCTTACATTAAGAAGATTTGCAGTCCACACTCTTGGAGTTGATGGTAGCCTCTGCTATTCTGAGCTGGGAATTGCTGGTTGAATGCTTAATGTGCCTGGTGTTCTGTCTTTGCTATGGTTTAAGCATTGGCCTCCAAACCAGTTATTTTACATTAGGAAGGCTTGTGGTGTAGACTCTTGTGGCAGGACAGGGTAGCCTATACCCTTCTAAGTTGGAAATTGCTGGTTGAAGGCTTATTGTGTCTGTTATTCTGAAAGTGTCTTGGTTCTGGTTTAAGCACTTCTGTTCCAGACCACTTATTTAACACTAGGATGGTTTGTTGTCTAGACTCTTGGAGTATTCTACTTAATTCCTGCTTTATTTAAACTATTTCTACTATTGTGATTGCAATTTTCTGCACTTTGAATTTCTAAAACTCCTGCATAATATAGCATAGGCTTGATTCAGGCTTGCTGAATCTAGACTGTTTGGTATCATTTGAGCACTAAAACCAGCCTTCTTACATTAAGAAGGCCCCCTACACCCTTGTAGCAGTAGTGTACAGCCAAGGACGCATCTGAGTTGGGATTGCTGGAATAAGGCTCGCTCTTGGACTTTCCTTTTTTTTCTTTTTTAACAATGGTTTAACTGTGTATTCCAGCATTGTGTTTGACTGGGTTTGCACTCAGTTTACTGGAGCTGCTCAGAGCTTGCACTACTGCCACATGAGCAACTCAGTGAGGCATTGTGAAACATTGACACATTTTTCTACCCCTCGTCTCCATGGAATAGACAGATTTTGTTAGCCTTACACCAAAACCTGGTCCATATCACCCACTTCCCACTAGTTACTACAGTGTATATACCTTCCATAATGAATGAACAGTTTCCCATCATTTCTCCAGGGATCCTGATTGACATGGGCATCCTGAGGCAAAGTAGCATTTGCCTCATGTATACTGGCAACCAGTTACTGCTAAAACAAACTAATACAACATGTGAGAGATGTATGTATACTATGAATCTGGAATCAGTTCTCTCACATAACAACAGAGCAGATATCAAACATGTTGTCAGTACACACACTTCACCTCTTGCACATAAATTCACATTACATAAAACTCACATATGCAGAGGTACTCACTAGAAATCTACCTAAAGATCAGAGAATTTCCGGGTGCAAACCTGCTGCACACACTGCAGATCCAACAGAATCCACTACACATAACAATACACACAACAGTGTCTCAGTCAATAAGCCCCTCAGACAAAACACCTCAAAACCAAATATGTTGCTTATAAGAAACTCGATAGTGAGACACACAAATGTTCCTCTTGTCAGGCTGGACAAGGAAAAAGTCACAGTCAGATGTCTGTCTGGTGCCAAGGTCTGTCAAATCATGCATACACTCAAGTCTCTCAACAACAAGTACCTTTATGACTCTTTCATAGTCCATGTGGCAGTGAATGACTGGAGATGTACTTCACTGTACTACATGAAGAGAGCCATGACTAAGCTGTCAGATTATCTGTCCCATGCAGGTATGCCCCTAGCCCAAAGTAGAATTCCACCATCACCCAGGATTATGCCTCAGTATAAACAAAAAATGATTGACTTCAACAATTGCCTTAGCTTTTGTTGTCAATCCAGGGGGATCCAGTATCTGTTAACCTGGGAAGACATGGTCAACAGGCCATGCTGCTTTTCCAGAGATGGTCTTCACTTGTCACTTCTTGGCTTTCAGTTACTGGCAAAGGTACTTGCCTCCCCCATAGTAGCCATTTAGGCAATGTCAGAACAACCAAATTCCCAGCGTAGAAGAATCCACTAGAGACAAACTGAAGATTATGCTGCTTAATGCAAGGAGTGTAAGTCAGAAACTGCACTCACTGGAAGCACTCCTTACCTTGGAAGATGCCCATGTCTGTGCAGTCACACAGACATGGTTCAAGGCCACAGAGAGCCCCCTTGCCATGCAAGGCTACAATGCCTTCCACACATTGACATCAAAATGAGCATGGAAGAACCAAAGGTGGAGGTGTATGCATCTTCATTAAAGACAAATACACATCAAGACAGGTCAAACAGTACTACTCCATAGCACTACTCCATCCAACTAACTGCAGGAAAAACTCCCTTCCACATCATTTTCAGCTACAGGTCCCCCACCATGAACCATGAGAACCACTCTGCCTACTTGAACCTACTTGAGTCACGCAATATACAGCCAAACACCTTGGTCATGTGTGATTTCAACTATCCTTCCATCGACTGGGAGTCATATATGAGCACAAACATGCTCACCCAAAGGTTCATGGGCTTTGTTAATACACATGCTCTGTAACAGATAATCTGCACCCCCACAAGGGGCTCAAATATCCTAAACTTAGTGTTCACCAACATAGGTTGTCTCAGCACTAACCCCTGTGTGTTGCCCCCCTTTGTCAAGTTGGATCAGAATTCAGTTTCATTTGAATTCATGATCATACCTGACACCTCCTCAAGAGCAGAAAGGATAAAACATTTCTCCAAAGCAAACTATAGCATCCTAAGCTATGCCATAAATAGTTGCAAACCCCCTGCTACCACAGTCAACAATGATTTCTATACAGAGATGTACACAAATGGCCTGTATAAACACCTATACAAATGTATAGAGTCAGTTGAACCTGAATGGATCAAAACAAGGTCCTCACAGAAAAACAAGCCACCTTGATGGGCACCAAGTGTAAATAGGTTATACAAGTGGAAGAAAGTAATGTCTAAGAATAAAAGGAAACTGACTCAGCAGAGGAAAGACACCCTCCTTAGCGTGAACAAGCAAATTATCTTTCTTGGAAAGTCCTCTAAAGCCAATTATGAAGCTAAACTAGCATCCCTAGCTAAAGATAATCAGGAGGCATTCTTTAGCTACATCAGAAATCTAAAAATGAAGGGCCAGCTTTGTGCTGAACTAGTAGTGGACAGTACCACTCATACTGACTCTGAGGACATTGCCAACCTGTTACCAGACAGATTTGGTGAAAACTTCATCCTCCCCTGTCCCCACCAGACATGCCCCAAAGCATACCTGTCACCAGTCCTCTACCTATAGTCTCCAAAGAGCAGTTCAGAACCACACTTTCCATTTCCAAAAACACAGTCTCTATGGGACCAGATAACATTCCAGGCTGCCTACTAAATGGTCTAAAACAGGACCTAGCAGAACCAGTTGGCACTCTCTTTAACCACAGTGTAAGTACTGGCTTTGTGCCAGCAGACTGGAACACAGCAACAGAAATTCACTTGCCTAAAAGGAGTCCATCAACCGACCCTGGGAACTATAGACCCCCTAAGCCTAACGAGCCATATGTGCTAGGCCATGGAGAGAATAATCATGGACCTTATCAACAAAGACATAGGTGACCTTAAAACTCTTGTTCCAACACGATTTGGCTTCAGTCAGGGTAGATAATGCTTATTAAAACCTGGTGGACTTCTTTGAGAATGTCACCAAAGCCCTGGATGAAGGCAAAACACTACATACAGCCTATCTTGACTTAGCTAGGTCTTTTGACACAATACCCTACTCAGGCATCATTGATGAACTCACACAGCTGGTAATTAACCCGTATGCCACTAGATGGGTAGTCAGCTGGATCGCTGACAGAACATATACAGCCAAAGCTGGGGATTCCACCTCTAGCAGCAGACCAGTTACCATTGGTGTACTACAGGGATCTCTGCTGGTCCCCCTACTGTTTGGGATGCATTTCTCAGATATCTAGGGGAAAATAGATAGCCTGTAGCTTACCATGTTCGCTGATGATTGCAAACTGGGTACAATTATTGAATCCCCCAAAAATGTTGACATACTGCAAAAAGGCCTTACACAGACAAATGATTGGTGTCAAAGCTGCAGACTCAAAATAAATGCAAAATAATGCGTTATCATTCATTTTGGCCAAGGGGAATTCCCTACATATTACAATATTAACAGGAACTCCCTTAGCTGAAACCCTGTGGCAAGAAAATTGAGAACACAGGTTGATAGCAACCTTAACTTCAATCACCATGTGTCCACAGTGGTAAGTGAAGCCTTCTATGTTGCACGTCTCAAAAGTAAGGAAATCACAACCAGAGCTAAGGATGTTTTAACTCCCTGTGGTCATCCATCATCAGACCTTTAATAGAGTACAACTCTTCCTTCTGTATGTATCTCACCAGACACCTGCAGCAGCTGGAGTGATCTCAGAGGTTTCTCACCAAGACAATTCAGGGCCTGCAGCACATGACCTGCATGGACAGACTGAAGGCCCTGTCACTGTACTCTGTATCTTATAGGCTGCTGAGAGACAACTTGTGCCTGGCCTACAGAGCAGTCTCAGACCATGGCCTAATGGAAATGCTGCACATCCACAAGTCACATGGGACAAGACTCACCCTAAATATCTTAACCTAGCCTGCAACATTAACAGGACATGTTGAAGAGACAGATATGTCTTCCAGAGATTGCCACTCCTCTGGAACAAACTCCCAGTTCACATAAAACAGAGCTCCTTGATGACCCTATTTATGTGTAACTTAGACAACTTGATGGGAGACCATAAATTTGCCTGAGGTGTGTCACCCATGTCCCTCTTGGATAAGGGCGGTCAGTGCTGATCATACACTTGCACTGCAAATATAAACAATACAAGTTGGTGAATAAGGGAACAATGGTATAACATGGCTAGGCTTATAAAAGTCCTATGACAAATAGCCTAGTAACCTCCTATGCACTTAAGATGATGTCTGCCTAGGCTTCAGGCCAGTGTCTGATCATGCCCTGGTGGAGTGGTTGTATATGCAATAATCTGATATAGTTGATTACATCAGCATTGGCTGTTGAGCATGTGGAGGTACATCAGCATTGTCTGTTGAGTATATGGTCGTACATCAGCATTGTCTGTTGAGCATATTGTGGTAAAAGTGTTACACAAGCTAGTGTAAAAGGAACTCTGCAATGTAAAGTAACACCACACACACACACACACACACAATTGAGTGCAGTGAGAATAGAACCTCTACCTAAGTACACAGACTACAGAACACAGTACTATATGCAAGTCCCATGGCACACATTTGACTTTTATATGTCTGTAGGCCAACTTATAGTGGATGTCATCAGCAGTGCATGTTGGAGAAAAGAAGGTGGGATACCTGCCTGAAATGGATGTGTAGGGAGGTACAAGTATCAAAATAGTGTCAATTTATGGGATTGGGCCATACACACACACGCACACAGTTGACAGAAGTGAGAACAGAACCCCTATCTATCTAAGTATACAGACACAAAACTCAGTATTATATGCAAGTGCTATGGCACAAGTCAGACTTTTACAACGCTGCAAGTTAACTTAAGGTAGATGACATCAGCAAGCCATATGGGGGACAACAGTTTAGGAGGTCTGCTTAGGCACATAAATTCATAGGCTTATATGAGGCTAGTAGTCCAGCTGTAGATTGTGTCCTAGGTGTGTAGATGCCCAGCTGTGTAAAAACACAAGTACCCTTATTGAGCATAGTTGTATGTTTGAATTTAGCAGAACAAGGTTGTCAGCACCGCTGACTGGCCCTATCTATGAGGAAGCACACATTATATATTACACTTTGTAGTGTGATTGACATATATGTGTAAAAATACTTAGCCCCCCAGCGTTGTACTGCTTTTGGGGGGGCAACACATGTATGCATTGTGAATATATGATATATACTTAGAAGGTGCCTTGAATTTGCAATGTTTCCACATATAGTTTTATGTCATATAAAGGAAATAGACAATAAACACCAATAACAAAGCATCATATATACAGTTCCATAGCTCAGTAAGCAGCGGATTTATGCAATAGTTAACAAAGTGCAAATGCATGAGAGTTACACCTGTTTGCGGGAAGGTAACTGGTGCACAAACTCAAGCTACATTGTTATCGTCAGTAAAAAATAATACTATATCGATACTATATTGAGTATAGTGTAAATTGAACCCGGGACCATGTGTGTGGCAGTCCTACACTTACTCCTATTGCCACAAAATGTTGAGGAAACAGTTATCTATGTTGCACATCATTGTTGTAAACTGCAATCTCACAGCAGTAAAACAAAAGTTCACACTCTGTACTAGAATCCAGTATCATCTGTACTCTAGGCCAGGTTTTCCTGATGGCCAAGGGCACTAACTAATTGAATGCACCCTGTTACTATTTTTGGCTGTCTGCTTCATTGGTGGTCCACCATGCTTCACACAAGTGGCACATTATGCAAATAGTGCAATGAAAAACCAGAGGAATAAAAAAGAAAACCTTAGTAATGGACACAGATAAGTAAAATAAGTGTCTGCTGTCACATGTTAAGGTACTTTTTGAACAAATCCACCACTATTTACTTCAATACTGCACCAAGTTAAGATATACAAGGATATGCCATAATATTATTAAAGAATGCATTCTACGTTCATGACTTATCTTACAAATGCAGTAGTTGAGACTATTTTATTTCAGGCTTAGAATTTTCTTGTGTCTACCACCATAGTATTGAAATATGCAGGAAAAAAACAGAATGTAGGCTACACGGATGCTTTATAGCTTGTTGAATAACTCCACCATATGAAAATGACATGCTTATGCTGTAATTAGCAACTATGGAAAACATCTGCGGCTTTACTGAATATATGAACTCCGTTGGTGCCCCTTAGTGCACAATGTGCACCTATGAGCCACTGAACACAGGGGATCTTATTACTTTTGTCTGTGCTTGTGATATTGTGCAAACTTGCAGCTCAAAAAGTAGAGAGAAGGTTGCAGACCCTGCAGTAGAACCCAGGACCTTCTATACTCTAGCCCTGCACATACACATGCTGCCACAGGAATAATTTTGCGACATGCATCGAGAAACCTGCCATTCATTGCTCCATTTCCCATGGTTGTGATAAGCATCAATTTGCCCAAACAAGGATGAAAATTAAAAAATAAAATTTAACTTAACACAGACAGATATGATACATTTTAAAAAAATAATAAAGAGAATAACACAGAACGTCTGAATTGTGTACTGCTTACATGCACTTTCACACTTCACAGACCTATATGTACACCTCTGTAAGTATAACCTGACACACATCCCTGATGTCATGATTCACTGTTGTCATGCATTCAACACAAACATTGTGGAAGTGCCTACACGAAGTGAATATCCCTACATGATTACAGGTTTTGGGGAGTCAACAATTCTAATCAGTTTTGGCCTCATTTGCATCCTCACCATGCTGACAGCCCTGAATCTACAAGGTTGGTAACTGTGTGGGCAGGGAAACAGGAGAGGAGCCCAGTGTTGTAGAGTCAAGGGAGGGTATTACTGAAGTTTATATCTTCACAGAGGAATCAGGTTTTGGATTCGGTGTTTCATAGAGTTTACACTTTAAGCTGTCGACATTAGTTATGAGTACATTGCTCATTTGGGGGTGGGGATGCAAAGCTGCATTTATGTCATGGCACGTAATAAGGAATTGTTGCTATTGTTAATATACTTTTTGACCATCCAACATGTCTGATAATGTCATAATGTATATGGGGTTACATGTTAGGGGCTGTTCTGTTCAAATGTATGAACATTTACTTGCTTTTGTTTCCATGTAGACTCCTTTACGTGGCTGTATTTGGAAAACTTTCAAATACATGGCTAACACAATCACAGAGTCTACACAGTTACTTTACAGCTTGTTGAATCACTCACCATGTTGATTTCCTTCCTTAGCATACAATTCAGCTACTTATGCTGCAATCTGCATGCCACAGACATTTTTGTGTTTGCAAGTGAGTGTGCGCCACTACATGGAGTTTACTGAATCTAAATGTTTTCACAGCCATGTGCGCTTCTTGCTGTGACATGCATATGGTCAAAATGATCTTGTAGGCTTTATTGAATTCAATATTTAAAGCGAGACGGAGCTACACCACTTTTCTTTTTTTATTAATGTTAATAGCTGGATTTTTAATGTTTGTAGGTGGAGAATAGCAAAATGAGCCATGCAGTTTATATTTATCTAAATAATTATTTTAGAGGGAAAGGACCAGATCTTTTATCTTACTACAAAATACGTACAGTTCATATGTGAATGTAGTTGATCTAGAAATAATTTTAATAGTGGATATAGTAAGCAGAGGTAACAAAAGGAGAATAATTATTGCAGTGGTGTTCCAGACTTTTGTTAGTATTATGCTAGAAAAGTTAATGTGAGCAGTAGCATAGCTAGGTTGGGCAGGAGGGGCAACTACCTCAGGTGCATAGTGCTGGAGGGGCGATCAGCTTATGCCAGTCTTTCTTTAATGCAATACTAGCTTTTAAAAGATGGAATTGTATTTGTGGTCAAACCTGAGTGTTGTATCACTCTGTGTGTGGTCTAAACTGTAGCAACTATATATCTGTCTATATCTATAGCTATAGCTATATCTACCTGTGTGTGTGTGTGTGTGTGTGTGTGTGTGTGTGTGTGTGTGTGTGTGTGTGTGTGTGTGTGTGTGTGTGTGTGTGTAAAACAACAAAATGAAAAACTAGTTGTACAGAAATGATTGCACTTGATATCAGCTCTGTGCAGGCAGGGTATAAATTGTTGCAACTGTTTTCTACATTTCTAGTAAGCAGTTTGCTACAATTTAAAAAGAAGAACTTTTTAAAAAAAAACATGAGCACCAGAGTACTCTGCCCAGGCAGGGTATAAACTGTAACAACTGTTTGCTACATTTGCAGCAAGTACTTCGCTACAGTTTACAGTTTAAAAATAATTTTTCTTTAAACTAAAACATGAGTGCCGTAGCATTCTGTGCAAGGAGGGTGTAAACTATAAAAATTGTTTGCTTCATTTGTAATAAACAGTTTGCTTTGATTTAAAAGAAAAAAATTTTTTAACAAAATATATTGAAGGAGGGTTGGGGGCAGGACACAGAAATGGGAACTGCATGATTCTGGTGGCGGGTTGGGTTCATGCATCTGGCTACCTGGTTGGTGTATCAGTGGAAAGAACATCTGTTTCTTTCTTTGTTTTTTTATAAGATATAACTGTAATAATCCAATTGCTTACAATGTAGTGGTAGGTGCAAAACTGTTTATAGTTGAAAGGAGCGAACCTTACTCACTTGTCAGGCAGTATGCTTGGCAGATTACCTTTTCAATAATCTTATTGAAGCACACCCTGGTAGTGTCCATGATGTCACCCCATGTTGGGAAAGTGCCCTATGGCCAAAGTTGACAGATAATGACAACCCTCAGGGACTATGGTTTATAGATGGAAAGTTGAAGGCAATATGGGTGAAAAGGGTTAACATACTAAAGGACTCATGGAATTTTTTAAGAGGTTTAAAACAAGATTTATGGAAGGAGCACCTAAGATTTTTGACTATAGATGTAGTTGACTTGTTTTCAAGCATACCCCATGAACAAGGACTAAAATTATTGGAAGAAATAATGTTTGAAGACAACACTTTAAGTCATAATGAATATACGGTAATTATGCAGTTATATGATCTGGTTTTAAATTATAATTTTATATATTTTAAGGGAGAATATTTTCACCAGACAAAGGGAGTGGCAATGGGGGCTGCTTGTGCTCCTACATATGCGAATCTGGTATTGGCTAAATAGGAAGAGAAATTTGTTTTACAATCAGAATATAGGAGGTGTTGGATACAATGTAATTGATTTTGGATGACATTTGTATTCTTTGGGTCGCATCCAGCGAACAGGTACCAGTATTTATTGACTTTTTAAATACAAGTACAGATTTTTTAGAGTTTACATATACCTTGAGTGAGGATACTCTACAATTCTTGGACATAGAAATTTATAAAAAAGATAATATATTTCAGTCAAAGGTCTATAGGAAGAAGATCTATTTGAATTCTTACCTACATTATAAGAGTGCTCATCCTATGTATTATAAAAGAAATATAGTTAAAGGCCAGTATATTAGGTCATGTAGGATGACTTCAAATGATGATGACTTTATTAAAGAAATGAAATGTTCTTAGGAAAATGTTTAGGAACAAAAGTTACCCTGACTGGTTAATTGAAAAGACTGAGATAGAGGTAATGGAGGGTAGGAATGGTAAATTCAAACCTAGACTGGGAATAGATGTCATTGAAAATGAAGTAAACACAAAAAATGTGGATGAGAACTTCAGTAATGCATTGGTATTAGAGTACAATGCCAGTTCAAAGATAGTGAGAGAGGTGGTGGAAAATGAATGGAATAGATTTATAGCCTTCACTGACTTAGACAATATCTCGAAAAGTAACTTAAAAGTAATATATAAAAATTCCAATAATCTAAAAAAATTATTGGAAAGTAATATTGATACCCGATATTCTAACAGGAGAATAAAGAAAGGAACATTTAAATGTGGTCATTGTTCGCAATGTGCCTATGTTATAAATAAAGAAGAAGTTTTTATAGAAAGTAGAAATATAAAGTTAGAAAGTAGAGACTATAACAACTGTGATTCTAAGGGCTTGGTATACCTGGCATTGTGCAAGATATGCCAGAGTTTTTATGTTGGAAAAACAGAAAGGAAACTAAAAAGGAGAATATATGAACATATATACGATATACAGGTGAAAAAGGAAACAAATGCACTTTACAAACATACTAAGGAATGTCCGGAAGCACAATTTATTTTTTATGTTATTGAGAGAGTTGACATTGACATAAGGGGTGGGCTTTGGGAAGAAGGAATAGAATATAGAGAGTTGTATTGGCAACTAATTATAGAGGCAAATAACGCCCCTGGTCTTAATGAAAATATTTCTATAGCCCCCCTTTTGAAAATAAGATCAGCAAAATTGTAATAGTGTTGTTTGGGAATCTTAGAAACTTAATCAAATGTTCCCTTACAGGGTGTCCTACATGCTTTTTTTTTTAAAAACAATTCTCTACATGCTTCTTTTTATTAAATATCTTTTTTACTAAGTATTTTTTTTATTAAAATGTTCTTTTGAATGCAATCTTAATATATGGTTTTAACAAGTGGTTTTAACCAAATGGAAACATGTTTTTATGCAATTTTAACATACAAATATTTATTTGTAAATGAAACATATTTTAAAGTATGTATTTTTAGAACATACTTTATGAAAGTTATGCTTTAGAGAAAGTGGGGATTGTTTGTCATTTTGTTATTTCTTGCTAATTTTTTGTTGGCAACTAGATGATGCTAAATGGATTGGTTTTAGCTTGTAAAAGTATTTCTGTTATTAATGACAGGTTTTATTTCACTTTTCATTTTCATTCATTCATTTTATTAAAACTGAATACATTTTAAATGTGAATGGTTGTTTATAGTAGGATTATGTGATTAAGTAATGTTATTCCACATATCTTCATCTTTAACTATGTTAATATTTAATAATTTTTTAACATCGGGTTAAAAGCAAAATAACACTTTTGTAATTACAAGTTGATTGCTTTGTAAATGTGATTTGTTAATTGCAATAACATGCTTTATAAAAGGTTGTAGTTTTGGAGATAGCCCACATCTGATGAAGTAGGTTAAACGAAAACATACTGTGTATTGGGAGACGTTAATGTGAACTGTCTTGTGTCTTGTATATTAAACTTTGGTTTATTGTGGCAGCACCATTCTGTGCTTTATAGTTTTGCCTTCTGGGTCATCATATTGTTTTCTTCTGGGTTTATTTTTTGTTTTGGTGACTGGGTGAACTTTACATATTATGTGTTATAATAATAATTAACAGCTCTATGCTAACATCATGATCATGTGTATAATGTGTAATGAATGTTGTTGATGTGCACTGTGATCCATAATATAAAGGTTGTCATTGCTGCTGCAGATGTTGGCAGTGCATCTGATCCTCTATCTGCACATATATGTCACAGAAGTGAACAATATAACCAAGAGCATTGCAGAACATGTTCTGAAAGTTGAATTCCAATGGCATTAATGAGAAAAAAGACCAAAAACATTCAGTGTGCTATGGTCGGCATAGTAGCCATCCTCACCACAAGTTGAGAGACACAGCAACCTACACACAAGGATGCTGGCCATAACACTAAAGTAAACAATGTCATTCATATTGTAGGCTCATGCCACATCCTTGTGTACCCCTACCATGTCAAGAAAGTTAGCCCCATGGTGCTGCTCTACAGCTATGATGATCATTGCTTGTGGGGGAAGGGAGACACTAGGAGTGCCGATACTGCCATTTCTTGTGCTCCATGTATCATCACTGCCTAAGTGAGTATGCCAACCAACAAGTGTTATATATGCAGGTTGCAGCATATGTACTATTTATGATTGAATGTAACAGAAAGGGCATGCATAATGAGATAATACTCCAATGCACTAGTAGCACAGACAGTATACTGGTCAGTGTATATGTGACATATGAAGAACTGTGGAACTGCTTTAGCACAGCAGAGAGACCAGCTGCTCCACAGAGCTTGCAATAGATGTCACTCTCTCTCTCTCTCTCTCTCTCTCTGTTCAGCAAGGGCTGCCATGACCTTAGTACACCTGTGCTTGTTAGTCTCATGCTAGAACCAGATGTGGGGGGCAAAAAGATCATTTGTCCAAGTTCTGTGTAATGATGATGTTGTGGTCACTCATGTGCCTGCAACAAAATGTCTACACCTTCAGTGACACAGATATACATCTCTTCCACATAGGCATGTGCCCTTTTATGGACATCTGATGTCTAATATGGAGCCATGTGACCACCATCTTCATAGGCTTATGGGGACAAGTGAACAAAGTCTTCATGTTGACCATCTCAGACTCCACTATAACTGTATTAGACGGGTTCATTGCCCCCTCAGTCAGAGGAAATACTCTGTCCAGACAGATTGCCCACCATGAGTCTGGACAATGGCACTCCAATTGTAGTGCAATGTGGGTCAGTGGTGGTCCTTTCCCATCTACCACATCATACCTTGTGGGGGGGTCAGTGGAAGGATGCTGGATATGGATGAACTGCAATGATGGAACAGAAATACAAGTCTCACATTACACAATTCAACATAAGATAAGACATGTATCAGTACAGCAATACATGAATGCCATATACAAAATACATACAGAAGATAAGGAAGAATGTGTACATATCCAATGGTCAGGTGGATGGCTCATCAGAAGGAGGCCTGTAATAAAATAAATGTAACCAGCAAGGCAACATACAAAATCTATAAAGGCTGACTTGCCAATTAATAGCACTTTCCAGGTTCATCATTGCCTGATGATACCACATAACTCCTGGAAGAATGCATAGCTGCAATAAATATGAACGTTTTGTTTATGTGAAACAGAAATAGTACAAGTGTCTGTCTGGGTGTAACAGTTGAATACTTTCTCAAAATAAGAAAACTCCAAGGTCTGTTTGTGCATATAAATACCAAGCACATGTTAGCTTCAGTGCCATTTTGAAGGTGCAGCCAGAGTGTTAACATCTATGTGCATGATAGTAAGCTAGTTTGTTTATAAGTTAAAGTTACTTGGCTTCATTTTTGATATGTTTGCATATAATAAAGCTGCTTGAACAACAACCCACAATGTTTGCCTCTTTCTACCTGACCTGAAGAGTAACATGGTGTCAGAACTGGGATTGCAAAGACTACCCTTCAGACCCACAAGGTGCAGATATAATGATGAAGGCAAACTAAGTGAACTGAGAGCAAAAAAGGGCCAGAAGCAAGCCAAAGGTAAAGAAAATACACACAAAAGCTTTATTTATTAAAAGAGATAAAATGGAACATTACAAGGACACAAAACATATTACTAAGCGAATTAATAGCACAACAACTTTTATTAAGCAAAAGAGAAGTATAGAAAATCTCATTAATCAAACAAAATGTGTGAAACAAGGTTATTTGATAAAACGAGTATCAGAAAAGAACATAAGGGATTCAGAACTACCTCAGAATTGCAAAATGAGCATATTTAAAGTATGAGTGTGTCTAGAGTTAAAACGAGCACAAAAAAGTAAAATGGGTATGAAAAGAGATTAAATGAGCAAAGCAAATATAACAGAAGGAGCAGGAAAAAGGCACACTGAGCATAAATAAAACAAGGTGACTGCATGCGTTTTGGCAAATTCCTGTGTTTTGGCATAAATTACTACTTCACATTGATTGAAGCCTTGAATAAGATAAGTAGACTTATTCGAAGTATCTTAAAGTGTGTAAAAGTGCTTGCAGTGTGTGTTTATTACTGTGCCTTTATTCTGAAGAGTTTGTTGTTTTCAAAATTCAACTATTTCATGAAGTGCAGTCAAATACAACCATTTTGAAATGTTTCTTGTGCATGGATGTGTCTATTTGCAGAGTGCTGCCTTTACAGAAGCTCTTGTACTGTACAGAGTTATTTGGCAAGGTGCAGCCATTTTGAGAAATTTCAGTGTGCTGTTTACTGTTATTCGCAAAGTGCAGTTATTTCAAAGTGTTTCTCACTCTGAGCTATTTCTGCCCAGTTCATTTGCAAAGTATAACTACTTCAAAACAGTTTATTCACAAATTGCAATTACTTCAAAATAGTTTATTCGTAAAGTATGGTTACTTCAAAATTTTTCTTGAGCTCAGCTTCTATTGCCCAGTTTATTCGCACTGTGTAGTTATTTGAAAGGTTTCTTAAAAGGATGATAAATGTCTTTTAAAGTCAAATAATTACAAGATAAATAGCTCATATAGTAAAATTATTTCAAGACAAGTGACTTTTACAGTAAAGAGATTTCAGAGTATTACAGCGCCCAGGAAATTTATTTCGTAAAGTTCAATTATACAGAGGCCTATTCCAAGTACTGGCATAAATTTCATATGTGTATGTATAAGTTTGTGTATATTTGCAAAAATCTTCACTAAGATATGTTAATATGGCAGATGGATCTCGCAAGCTACAACCACTTGTATTTGATCAGAATATTGCAGAGCACTGTAAAATATTTGAGCAAGAGTATGATATATTCATACAAACAGCTTATTCTGATAAAGATGCATGCACCAGGGCATTCGTTTTACTAAAGCTAGAAGGGTCAGAGGCCATTGAAAGGGAGCATTTATTTGTATATGCACCAGCAGTGTATGACGGTGAAGGCGAAACTCATGGTTGTGCAGGCTGAATCAAAGGAAGACCTTGAGTGTTTGAAGCGTAAATTCAGAGAAATGTGTAACCCCCAGACTAATGTTACATTAGAGAGGCATTTGTTTTACATGAGAGATCAGAAGCAAGGGGAAACTTTTGCAGCTTACATTACTGACCTAAGAAGCAAAGCTAAAATGTGTATGTTTGGTGATTTAAAAGATGAGTTAATAAAGAACAGACTCGTGTGTGGTACTAATAATGCTGTTGTAAGAAAGATTTTGCTTTGTTACACTGATTTGATGCTGAGCAAAACCATTGAGATTTGTCAGATCCATAAAGTTACAGAAAGGCACGCAGGTATGCTTGCTAGTGATAAGAGCATGGTTTCAACAGCCTCCAGAGCTAATGTAGACAGCATGCAGCATGTGACAGGCAAAAGCAGGCCTAAGCACATGGCAGCAGCAGCAGCCCCTGTGGGACTTCATGGCAAAACCTGTAGTCTTCTAGTAAATTCCAAGACCAGTTCAGTTAAAGGACCATGCTCAGTGCAGAATCAGGGTTATCCAGTGCAGAACAGATGCTGCTCAGTATGGTATGAGTGAATCTGCAAAACCCAAATCAAGCTTTATTGTTAACTGTCTCAATTGTGGTGCCAACCATGAGTACAGAAGAGAAAAGTGCATAGCATGTTGTCAGCAATGCCACAAGTGTAAAATATTTAACCATGTTTAAAGATTTTGTAAATCAAGTACACCTCACATAGTTACAAAGAAGGGTAACTCAAAAAAGCATGTTGATCAAGTAAACCTGCAACAGACCACTTTTTATGCAAATGGTGTGTCAGTGATTGGTGAAAGGATTGATGCAATAGATTTATTGGCAAGAAAAGAAGTGTTTTGTACTGTTTGTATCAATGGTAAATCCACCAAGCTCAAAGTAGACACTGGGTCAAAGTGTAATGTTATGTCTGCAGATACTTTTGCAAGGGTCAGAGCTGGTGAACAGCTAAATGTGACTAGTTGTGTGAAACTTATTGCTTATGGATGTGAAGAAATTCAAACTGAAGGCTTTCATGTTATGTGGCCAACAACTGCTATAGCCTATTACTCTATGTAGTTTGAAGACCTGTGCAGTCATTATTAGGTCTCAGGGACCGTTTGAGAATTAATCCACTTTCTTTTGCCAAAGAAGTTCATCAAATAAGCACGTGTCCCAATTCCAGCTTCACTAACACTATTTTTTCAGAGTATGCTAATGTTTTCGATGACAGGTTGGGCAAACTTCCTGTGGTGTATTCTATGAAACTAGACCCAAAGATCAGTTCAGTGGTCATAACAGCAAGAAGAGTTGCAATAGCCATGCAGCATAAAGTCAAAGCTCAGCTGGATAAAATGGTGCAACAAGGTGTAATATGGCCAGTTACAGAACCTACTGAATGGGTGTTGCCCATGGTAGCAGCTCATAAAAAAGGCTCAGATGAAATTAGAATATGCATTGACCCAAGAGATTTGAATAAAGCATTGAAGAGACTGCATCATCCTATGTGTACAGTCAAAGAAGTCACAGAACTGATAACGAAGGCCACTGTGTTTTCTGTCTTGGATGCAAAGAGTTCATTTTGGCAAGTGATTCTTGATCACAAATCTTCAATACTGACTACATTCAGTTCCCCATTTGGTAGATACAGATTCTTCAGCATGCCTTTTGGAATAAATTCTGCCAGTGAAGTCTTTCAGGATGCAATGGAGACATTTTTCATGTTATCCTTGTGCCATAATAGTAGATGATTTATTGGTCGGAGGCAATGGTGAAGCAGAGCATGACATAAATCTTAAGAGAGTTCTAGACAGGTCACATCAAGTGAACTTAAAGCTCAATTCTCTGAAATGCAAATTCAGACTACTGGAAGTTACATATATAGGTCATTTATTTATAGGTCTTGGGTTGAGACCAGACCTGTCCAAGCAAGTAAACATTCTTGAAATGCCAGCACCGGATAATGTGCAAGCTCTACAGTGTTTTCTTGGTATGGTTAACTACTTAGGCAAGTTTATACCAGACTGCAGTGAACTGACAGCACCCTTGAGAGAGCTCACACATAAGAATGTTACATGGTCATGGCTAGAACAGCACCAGAAAGCATTTGAAGTTCTTAAGCAGAAAATTGCTACCCCACCAACATTAAGGTATTATGATGTTAACAAACCAGTAACTTTCCTGCAATGCTTCAACATTTGGTTTAGGTGCAGTTATTCTTCAAGAAGGCAGGCCAGTAGCCTACAGCCAGTAGCCTACACATCTAGAACACTTACCAAAACCGAGATACAGTATGGTCAAATTGAGAAGGAACCTTTGGCAATAGTGTTTGCATGTTCCATGTTTTATGATTATATCTGTGGTCAAGATATCCAGATTGAAACTGATCATCAATCTTTGGTTACTATTTTAAAGAAGCCTATGCATTCAGCTCTAGCAAGATTACAAAGAATGATGCTTAAATTACAAAAGTAAAACTTCAAAATGGTCTATATGAAAAGCAAACTTCTTTATCTGGCCGATACCTTATCTAGATCTCTTAGAAATACAATGGAACAGTTTGACAGAGAGAATTTTGACTTTGATGTCATGGGAGTGTGTAATTTTTCTACCACAAGACTTGATGAGCTGCGAGATCATACAATGACTGGTCCTGTTTTGCAAAAGCTCAAGCACTACATCCGTGCTGGATGGCCGTCAAAGCAATCGAGTGTACCACCTGATGTACTACCTTACTTTCCTTACAGAGATGAGTTATTGATGAAAGATGGCATTATTTTCAAAGGTTCTAAAACTGTTGTTCCTGCTTCCTTTCAAGAGTATATCCAGAGTTTGCATTGTGGTCACCTAGGTTCCGAATGTACTAAGAGAAGGGTGAGAAGACCTTTGTTTTGGACCTCTCTAGTGAAAGACGGGTCTATATTATCTGCTCAGAAGAGCGAACAACAGATAATCGACCTCATGTAAGGGAAAGCTTTCAATGTCGAAACTTCAGAACGGCGATTATTTTCCAATGGAAAAAATCGCTGTTCCGAAAAAAAATACAGTAAAACATTACTTAATGTGGGAGGCTTCATCCCCCACACCCCCTGACATGGGGAGTTGTGCCGCCACACCCCCTACTTAAATGTGCCAACTCTGACATCGCACTACAGCGCCGAAAAGGCAAGGTAGTGAAAGTGGCTAAACAAATTCTTTCCAAGGGAAAGAATTCGCTGAAACGCCACTTTGCTATTTTGCCTTTTCGAGCTTTATTGTTCAACAAAGATGCATTCGACAACCTGCGTCTGTGACGGCGTAATAGGGAACCATGAAAGACATTGATAGAGTACCTTCTTCCTGCTCAGGATGTAATAGTACTAAACCACATTGGCAAAAAGAGCCACTTCTGCTAAGTAAAATCCCTGAACTACCTTGGTCATTAGTATCTACTGACATATTCGAGTGCAACAATCAACATTACTTATTACTGGTAGACTCTTATTTGAATTGGTTTGAGATCAATCTACTACCTAATCTAACTTCTACTACAGTCATTACTAAGTTGAAACTCCATTTCTCAGTCCATGGCAGTCCACAGAAATTAATCTCTGACTATGGTACCCAATTAATCAGTCAATTGTTTCAGAAATTTGCAAGAGAGTAGTATTTCATACATGTTAGTAGTAGTCCAGAGTATCCACAATGAAATGGACTTGCTGAACATGCAGCACAGAGTGCAAAGCAATTACTTGAGAAGTCAAAGTGTGATAATACCGATGTTTTTTTTTTAATTTTCTCAATCTCAGAAACATACCCCTAACGATATACTTGGCTCACCTGCTCAGAGACTTCTATCCAGACAAACCAGTACAACATTGCCAATCGGTACTAGTATATTGAGGCCTAAAGCTAAAAACAGCAAAGCCATTAGAGCCCAGTTATTTAAAAAGCGTTCTTTTCAAAAGTCCAGCTATGACAAATCGAGCAGATTTCTTCGTCCATTGAAAGAAGAAGAGACAGCGAGGATACAAACAGAAAAAGGTTTCAACCAGATTGTTCAAGTAACGAGTATATGTGCAGAGCTGAGATCCTATTTTGTTAAATCCAATGGTGTGGAGTACAGAAGAAATTGAAGACATCTTCTTCCTGTAGCAGAACCAATATTGCAGCATTGTTCCTGTGATAAAGACTCTAACTCTCAGAGCAATCCAGATGATATTCCTGTTCCAGAACATGTTTTGACTCCTGATACTGTTCTGGCAGACAGTCCCAAGGTTCCCAAGACTGAACAGTCAGCAGAGACAATCACAGTTGCTAAACCTGATCCCAAATTTTATGTCACATGATATGGTTGCATTTCAAAGCCTATTGGGGAATATACAGCAACTTGGACATAGTTGTATATATGTACCTAGCTTTGTATAAGTGCATACTGAAAATTATTTCTGTGTAGATTGCATATTTATTAATACCAGTGACAATGGCTGACTTATGGTGTGCTGTACCTTTAAGAAGCATTTGCAAGGTCTGTGTGTGCATATAAATACCAAGCAAGTGTTAGCCATTTTGAAGGTGCAGCCAGAATGTCAACATCTATGTGCATGATAGCTAGTTTGTTTATAAGTTAAAGTTACTTAGCTTCGTTTATGATGTATTTGTCAATAATAAAGCTGCTTGAACAAGAACCCACTATGTTTGCCTGTTTCTTTCTGACCTGGCAAGTGACAGCTGTCATCTGTACTGCCATACATGGGATGCTGCGCATAATATCATTGGCACTGACAGCATTCACCCTGCATGCACTATCCTAACATGTGGTGCCTGTATATTTTGCCTACATATCTCTGTAATAGGTTACAGTTATAGATTTGACTTCAGTATTTGACAGGGTCATACACAAAACACTGATCAATAAATTAGTACAACTAGGTATTGATGTACTCTTGATAAGATGGATAGCTGCATGGCTTACAAATAGGACATGGCACGTGTCATACAGCAACTGGACAGGTGAAATCCTTGATTACAGTCAAGGTGTTCCACTGGGCTCTGTCCTAGGCCCTTACTTGTTTAGATTGTATCTTTCAGGCCTAACTTTTTTCATCTGAGGTATTCTACAGTCTATATGGAGATGACCTGAAATTGGGTAAACTGATTACATGTGTTAGAGATAAGGCATGTCTGCAAAATAACTTGACTAACTTGACCATTTGGGCACATGAGAATAATATGCTGTGAAATACATCACAAACTAAACATATGAGATTTAGGAGATATAAATTGAAAGGTGAATATTTAATACAGCACACAGTGATTGAAACCATAGACTCATTTAAGGAGCCGGGTATGTGGGTAGATTCAGCTATGAGCTTTTGTAATCATATCAACCTACTGGTTAATGATAGCTGTAGAACAATAGGTTATATAAAAAGATATAAAGTCCAGGAAATCAAAAATGATGAAGTCATTTTTTGTTAGTTACATTAGACCCAGATTTGAGTATAGAATAACAATGTGGAAACCTTATAAAAAACAAGCATGAGTAAACTGGAAAGAGTACACCAGAAATATACCAAGGGCAACAATGGATCTGACAATTTAAGTTATTATAAAAGACTAAAATATCTGAATTTGTACAGTGTTTCTTACAGATATCTAAGAGGAGATTGTATTCAAGTATATAGGGCATTTAGAGACAACTACCTCTGGGAATGTTTGGGTTTATCAAAAAGTACTACAGAATCATTAGACAACCTATGTAGAAGGACTCCACACATATCTGCTGACCCCACAAATCAAACCAGAGATAAAAATCAGCCTGTAACTGAAAGTGCCAAAAGAAAGAATATAAGGTGAAGGACCAGATGAAAAGGCAAGAAATGTGGAAAATGCATAAATATAGTTGCAAGTATAGAAAACTTCTGGAAGAAAACTCATGTTGATCAGGAATGAATTCAGGAATGGTTAAAGAGAGGTGAATTCAAACCAAGAGATGAAAGGTTAATACTGGTGGCTCAAGATAGTGGGCTATGTATACATTGGTTTACAAAGTCCATTGAACATGTGGGAGAAACACACAAATGTAGATTTTGTAAAACAGAATTGGAAACAGTTGAACACCTCATTGCTGGTTGTGACATACTAATGGCAGAAAGACTATACACAGAAAGGCATAATAATGTGGGGAGACTGTTGCACTGGGGATTGTGCAAACACTGTGGTACTGGAAGTGTCTGAAAAACACTGGAAATATGAACCACAAAGCATCATAGGAAATGATGAAGTCTGCATCACATGGGATCACCCATTACCAAAAGTTCAAAAGACATATGCTAGAAAACCAGATACAGTGGTCCAGGAAACGTAGACAAAAGTAGCATTGATGATTGATATCACTACACCCAATGACAACAGTGTCCTGCTTACAGAGAGACACAAAGTCATAAAGTATCAGGATCTTCAGGCAGAAATGAGAGCAATGTGGAAGAAAGATACCCAGACAGTTCGAATAGTAGTAAGAGCAACGGGTTTTATAAAAAGTAATCTACAATCATATTTAGATATGTTACCAGTTCATGTAACCTTGAACAAATTGCAGAAAGAGTCATTACTAGGCACATTGTGGGTGTTGCGAAGAGCACTTCTGCCTGACATCAAAGACTGAAACAATACTAATTTCATGAACTTTAATAGTAATTTGACTTAGGAATAAAGTCCAATTCCCATCATGGTATTATAAACCCAAAAGATTTGGAGAAATTAAAAAAGATTGTATAGGAATCGTGCGCACACACACATATACACACATGCACACAGACAAACACACACACATACACACACACACACACGCGCACACACACACACTCACAAACATACATACACGTGCACCAACTCAGTTGCACAGCAAAAAAGCTATCCCCTTACTTAACCCTTATTTTAATGCTAATCTCACACTAACACACTCACACCCGTAACACCAGCCTACTTACCTGTATCTACAAAATAAACTCTCAAGAAAGTGAACTGTCTGTAAAATTAACTGTTGGTATTCTGATACTGTATTTAAAACTGTTGAGTTAATGAACAGTCAAACAAATTAACTGCAACTATATACATGGATCTTACATAAGAAGTTGTGACAATGGTCTGTTTTAATAATTCATGTGCTGATATCAAGTGCAATCATTTCTGTACAACTAGTTTGCCCTATTTGTTGCTTTATACACACACACATATGCACACACATTAGATAGATAGATAGATAGATAGATAGATAGATAGATAGATAGATAGATAGATAGATAGAGATAGATATAGAGGTGCATATATATTTTATATATTTTGACATAGCTACACATGTGATAATGTATAGAAAATAATGTAATGGTCTGTGTACTTTAGTGCATGTGGTTCAACTACTACGGAATATAAGAAGGCTGTCAGTTCAATTTCATGTTTAAGTTTTTGAATCATTTTCAATTAGTCACACTTTTTGTGTTGTATAACATTATCTGCAGTCACTCTTTATGATTTGTGGTCCTGCTACTTACATACACACACACACACAAACACACACGCACACACACACACACACCAACACGCACACACACACGCACACACGCACACACCAACACAGACACACACACACACACACACACACACACACACACACACACACACACACACACACACACACACACACACACACACTCACAAACATACATACATGTGCACCAACTCAGTTGCACAACAATAAAGCTATCTCTTACTTAACCCTTATTTTAATGCTAATCTCACACTAGCACACTCCCACCCGTAACACCAGCCTACTTATATCTACAAAATAAACTCTCAAGAAAGTGAACTGTCTGTAAAATTAACTGTTGGTATTCTGATACTGCATTTAAAACTGTTGAGTTAATGAACAGTCAAACAAATTAACTGCAACTATATACACGGATCTTACATAAGAAGTTGTGACAATGGTTTGTTTTAATAATTCATGTGCTGATATCAAGTGCAATCCTTTCTGTACAACTAGTTTTCCCTATTTGTTGCTTTATACACACACACATGCACACACATTAGATAGATAGATAGATAGATAGATAGATAGATAGATAGATAGATAGATAGATAGATAGATAGAGATAGATATAGAGGTGCATATATATTTTATATATTTTGACATAGCTACACACGTGATAATGTATAAAAAATAATGTAATGGTCTGTGTACTTTAGTGCATGTGGTTCAACTACTACGGAATATAAGAAGGCTGTCAGTTCAATTTCATGTTTAAGTTTTTGAATCATTTTTAATTAGTCACACTTTTTGTGTTGTATAACATTATCTGCAGTCACTCTTTATGATTTGTGGTTCTGCTACTTACATACACACACACACACACACACACACACACACACACACACACACACACACACTTCTTTGTTATATGCCTACTCAGAGGAGATCTCTGACATACAAGGCCATGTCCAACCCAGAAATGATGGATATGCTCCACCTAAAGAAAACCATATCCCCTCAAGCCACACACTCTAGGGATCTAAACCTCACTACAACAATAAATAGGACATGCTGGAGGGGTAGACTTCCCATGCTTTGGAACAAGATTCCAATCTACATTAGGCAGAGCTCCTTGCTAACACTCTTCAAGAGAAACCTTGATGAGTGGATGGGAAACAGAAAGTTTTCCCTAGGGATCACTTCAGTGGGTCTGCTGGACAGAGGCACAGGGAAGTGATCTAAGTGGGGGGGTGCGGCGAAAGCCAACACATTCTGGCTAGGCTTATAAATGACTTCGGGCAGATAGCCTAGCAGCTACCTATGAACCTATGTCTAGTGTATTTGTACTGTTATGTATAAGCATGGCATTCACTGTCAGTAATACACTTTTTTTACATTAAGTTGTAAATATTTTCATCCTTTGTTACATGTATTTATTTTTGTGCCATATGCCAATGGGGATGCACAAGCCAGTTCATTTCTTTGTGCCAGTTCCAAGCCCGGATAAATGGGCAGGGTTGCATCAGGAAGGGCATCCGGCATAAAATTTTGCCAAATCATACATGCGGACAACAGTACAGATATACATGCTGGATCAATTGAGGCCCAGGTTAACAATGACTGCCACCAGTACTGTTGACCAACAGGGTGCTGGCAGAAATTGGGCTATTGTTGGCCGAAGGAGAAGAAGAGGGGGAAGGCATGCCCGAAGGCAGGTAAAGGCTAGGACTGTAGTAGTGAGGTTCGGAACTTTGAATGTTGGCAGTATGACTGGTATAGAGAGAGAACCAGCTGATATGATGAACAGAAGAAAGTTTGGTATATTGTGTGTTCAAGAGACCAGATGGAAGGGGAGCAAGGCTAGGTGTATCGGAGGTGGGTTCAAATTGTTTTATCATGGTGTGGCTGGGAGGAGAAATGTTATAGGGGTTATCCTGGAAAAACAGTATGCTAAGAGTGTTTGGGAGGTGAAAAGAGTGTTGGATAGAGTAATGTTTATGATGCTGGAAATTGATGGTGTAATGATGAATGTTGTTAGTGCATATGCTCCACTAGTTTGGTGTGCGATGGATGAGAATGAAAAATTTTGGAGTGAGTTGGATGAATTAGTGATGACTGTACCCAAGGGTGAGAGAGTGATGATTGGAGCAGATTTCAATGGGCATGTTGGTGAAGGGAACAGAGGGGATGAGGAAGTGATGGGTAGGTATGGTGTTAAGCAAAGGAATGCAGAAGGTCAGATGGTAGTGGATTTTGCGCAAAGGATGGACATGGCTGTGGTGAATACGTATTTTAACAATAGGGAGGAGCATAGGGTGACATACAAGAGTGGAGGAAGATGCACACATGTGGATTATATCTTATGTAAAAGGGCCAGTCTGAAGGAGATTGGAGACTGTAAAATGGTGGCAGGGGAAAATGTAGTTAGGCAGCATAGGATGGTGGTTTGTAAGATGACATTGGTGATCAAGAAGAGGAGGAGGGGTGTGAGGGCAGCACCAAGTATCAAATGGTGGAAATTGAAAAAGGGTAATTGTGAGATGGAGTTCAAGGAAGAGTTAAGACAGGCACTGGGTGACAGTGAAGAGTTACCAAATAGCTGGGTAGCTACAGCAGAACTAGTAAGGGAGATGGCTAGAAAGGTGCTTGGTGTGACATCTAGAAAGAGGAAGGAGGACAAGGAGACCTAGTGGTGAAATGAGAAAGTACAGGAGAGTATACAGAGAAAGAGATTGGCAAAGAAGAAGTGGGATTGTCAGAGAGATGAAGAAAGTAGACAGGAGTATAAGGAGATGAGGTGCATGGCAAAGAGAGAGGTGGCGAAGGCTAAGAATAAGGCATATGAAGAGTTGTATGAAAGGTTGGACACTAAAGAGGGAGAAAAAGACTTGTACCGATTGGCTAGACAGAGGGACCGAGCTAGGAAAGATGTGCAGCAGGTAAGGGTGATAAAGGATAATGAGTGAAATGTACTTAAAAGTGAGGAGAGTGTGTTGAGCAGATGTAAAGAGTAGTTTGAGGGGCTGATGAATGAAGAGAATGAAAGGGAGAAAAGGTTGGAAGATGTGAGGATAGTGAATCATGAAGTGCAGTGGATTAGCAAGGAGGAAGTAAGGATAGCTATGAAAAGAATGAAGAATGTTGGTCCAGATGACATGCCTCTGGAAGCATGGAGGTGTTTAGGTGAAATGGCAGTGGAGTTTTTAAATGGAATGTTTAATGAAATCTTGGAAAGTGAAAGGATGCCTGAGGAATGGAGAAAAAGTGTTTTGGTACTGATTTTTAAGAATAAGGGTGACGTGCAGAGCTGTAGTAACTACAGAGGGATTAAACTGATCAGTCACAGCATGAAGTTATGGGAAAGAGTAGTGGAAGCTAGGTTAAGAAGGGAGGTGATGATTAGCGATCAGCAGTATGGTTTCATGCCAGTAAAGAGCACGACAGATGCGACGTTTGCTCTGAGAGTGTTGATAGAGAAGTACAGAGAAGGTCAGAAGGAGTTGCACTGTGTTTTTGTGGACTTAGAGAAAGCATATGCCAGGGTGCCTAGAGAGGAGTTGTGGTATTGTATGAGGACGTCAGAACTGTCAGAGAAGTATGTAAGAGTGGTACAGGATATGTAAGAGGGTAGTGTGACAGTGATGGGGTCTGCTGTGGGAGTGACGGATGTGTTTAAGGTGGAGGTGGGATTACATCAAGGATCAGCTCTGAGGCCTTTCGTATTTGCAATGGTGATGGACAGGTTGACAGACGAGATCATACAGGAGTCCCCATGGACTATGATGTTTGCAGATGACATTGTGATCTGTAGTGAGCGTAGGGAACAGGTGGAGGATACCCTGGAGAGGTGGAGATATGCTCTAGAGAGAAGAGGAATGAAGATCAGCAGGACTAAGACAGAATATATGTGTGTGAATGAGAGGGAGGATAGATGAATGGTGAGGATGCAGGGAGAAGAGGTGGCGAAGGTGGATGAGTTTAAATACTTGGGATCAACAGTTCCAAGTAATGGTGAGTGTGGAAGAGAGTTGAAGAAGAGAGTACAGTCAGGATGGAGTAGGTGGAGAAGAGTGTCAGGAGTGATTTGTGACAGACGAGTACCAGTAAGAGTGAAAGGGTAGGTCTGCAAGAGGGTAGTGAAACCAGCTATGTTATATGGGTTGGAGACAGTGGCATTGACAAAAAGGCAGGAGTCAGAGCTGGACATGGCAGAGTTAAAGATGTTAAGATTTGCACTGTGTGTGACGAGGGTGGACAGGATTAGCAGTAAGTATATTAGAGGAGACAAAGCCAGAGAGGCAAGATTACGTTGGTTTGGACATGTGCTGAGGAGGGATGCAGAGTGTATTGGGAAAAAGATGCTAAGGATGAAGCTGCCAGATAACAGGAAAAGAGGAAGGCCTAAGATAAGGTTTATGGATGTGGTGAGAGAGGACACGCAGGTGGTTGGTGTGACAGAGCAAGTTGCAGAGGACAGGAAGAAAGGGAAACAGATGATCCACTGTGGTGACCCCTAATGGGAACAGCTGAAAGAAGAAGAAGAAGATGAGTCGTCTTTCCAATGTTTCTCTTAATCCATGCAGACTATGCTCGCCTAAATGCTAATTCTGCATTTAAAATACTTTGTCTATTATATTGTTTGGCAGATACCGTCTGCTAATCTCTGCACATTCAGGATTCTGTGCCTATCTTTTGGTATCAAGGCCAAAAAATAATGGCTAAAGCTGAATTGTTATATAAATGATATAAGGAAATCTAGCACTACTGAGCATGTTTATTTTTAAAATGTGTGCATTTGGTAAGCTTTTTCTTAAGTATGAATGTTACCTCAAGTGCTGAAAGATACTTCTCTGTGGATTTGTTGCATTATGGGATTAAGGAAAGGAACATTTATTTTGATGACTTCATACTTGCTTTTACCACATATCACTTGTGAAGCTAAGGACTACGTAATAAATGGGAGAGGGGCTGCTGAAATACTGGAGCTGGGATGCTAGGTATTTCCTTAATGTGACATTAACTGGCATGTGATCTGTCAATCTCCTTTAGTCAAACTCTAGTTCTTAACAGCAACTAGTGTTTCAAGTGAGATTGTAGAATGTTTGTTGTAGGGAAAACTTCCCCTTACCCTCAAGGTTGCATGAACTCAGAATTAACATATTAACGTATGTGGAGGCATGGGATGTACACAGGTAATTGTGTTTTGATTTATAATGAAAGGCAGCATTGTCAATTATGACTTGCTTTTAGTAAGATATAACTTTTCTAAAATAGTTATTGTAAGTCTGCTGTGGTGACACTGCTGGTCTGTACATTGAAATATAGGGAATACAATATGGCCCGGTATGTGCAGCTCCTTTAACATTTAAGGACAGAGCTGGAATAGAGTGGCAGAATGCTTCTTTCCACTGTATTTGGCATACAGAGAAAAATCAAGTGTCCTCTTAGGTAAAGGAAGATCAAAAAGAAGCTCAGTGTAATTATTAAAAGTGCATATAGCACTAAAAGAACCATGAGTAATAAAAAAATCCATGCTGATGGAGAAGGTCATTTGAATTCCTTACTTATCTAAAAATGAACAGAAACTTTAGGGTTCGTGTTGATCCATTGAACACAATTTAAATGAAAATCAGTTTTGTGAAAAATTATGCCAAAAGATCTTTTCATTGAACTCCAGTGACAACTTTTTTTGCAGGGGTCAAACATCTATACCCCTCATGTGAGGGTGACACACATTACATCACCCATAGTTATCAATACCTACTCTGATGTTACACAACAGTGGAGAACAGGAAAACATTCACTTCCATTCTCAATGAAAGCTGTTTTGGTATAACTTTTTCACAAATAAATAGTTTTCAGGAGACTAGGTATTCTCAACACACACACACACACACACACACACACACACACACACACACACACGCATCGGTTCATAAGTTCATAGGTAAGTACTAGGTTAGCTGCCCTTGCAGGCTATTTTAAGCCTAGACAATTTCTCTTTTTGTGCTCCAAATAACCTATCGTATTTGGTTATAGATTGGCATTACCCATTCCATGGTCACTTAATGAGAATAACTGGGATCATACCATAGATAATTTGAAGGGACCCATGCATGGGATAAAGCACTTAGAAGATGCATCTGTCCATTAGTATCACAGGGCAGTCCTGCGGTAAATTATTTCCCATCCTTATATCTAAGTTATGCTTGAAAATGTACAGGGATGAACTTTATTTTATGCGGATGGGGAGTCTGTTCCACAACAGTGGCAGCCTCTGCGAAATATACCTATCCCTCCATACCAGTCTACTGATGTTGTAGAAGAGGTTTAGATCCCTAGGCTGAGTATTTCTGATGCATTTGACTTGCTGATGTGCAGTAAATCCTTCAGTAATGGCTCAGAGGATGCCGTGCATGCCAGACACAGGTCCATACCTCTGAACTGTCCAGATTTTCTCAGAATTTCCAGATTTTTGTCTTATATTTTTAGTCAGTTTTTCATAAAATTGTGGTTTTCTGGCAAATTAGTGGCAAATCAATAAAGATTAAAATTAGAAAATAATTACATATATTTCAGTTTCAGACTCCATACCCTTCCGAAAATTCATGCTAATGCAAAACCAGTTATTCTATCAACTTTATCAATTTTTAAGAGCAATATTTAAAACTCATACCTATTTTTGGGCTTTTGCCCCACTTTTATTTATGACTTTGTCCAGATTTCTTGCTTTAAGAGGTTGAGAGGTATGCACAGATCACCTTTTAGCAGTCTGTAGGATACCAAGTATAGTTACAGGGCTTTAAGTAAATCCATGTAGGACATGTTGTTTAGGCCTTGCATCCTTTCAGAAAGGTATCTCTGTGGATGATCCGGTTGTTGCATGTCTCTCGACAAATACATGTCAAAGGGGGCATTATATTCGATGACTGGATGATTGTAATAAAGAGGGCTGAATAAAGGGAGGCAATGACATCCCTAGATCCAGACACAATCCGTTTATTTATAAGCTGTGCAATATAGTAGGACTTTTTTAAAAAATAGAAACGTTTGTCAAATGTTAGGTCACTATCCACATAAGCATTCAAATCCTGCACAACTGGGTTAACTCTTGTCAATGTGGTAGTTGTCAATGTGGTAGTTCCCTGGGGTAGATTACTTTCCAAAGGATACGATAATGCAATTTTTGGCGATTAGTTTCAGAACATGGTTTTTGGCACCAGTTATTTATTTGAGACAAATCGCCTTACAGGATGGCTAAGTCATTTGGAGATTCAATGACTACTCCTTGCTTGTGCTCATCTGCAAACTTCATCCTCCAGAGCCATTTGATGAAGATCATACCTCTCAACCTCCCAGGGAAAGAAAGCTGGACAAAGTCACAAATAATGGGTGGGGGGGGGGTGGCAAAGGCCCAAAAGTAGGGACATTTTTTACATATTTATTTATTTATTTATTTATTTATTTCAGTTTGATGACCAGGGGTCAGGAGCCCGTTTTCTGTGGAGGCCCGGGGAGAAAAGCTCCAACTTTACATAGTAAACATTACATTTTCAAGATTAAAGTTACAATGTAGGATGCAGGTACATAAGATAAGCAAATTACAGTTAATATAGAGGGTGCAGATACATTATAAAATCAGAGGCATTAACTGGTACATTGGTAAAGCTCCATATTACATAGTAAACATTAAAATTTCAGATTAAAGTTACCATTCAAGATGCAGACGTGAACTGGTACATTGGTAAAGCTCCACATTACATAGTAAACATTAAATTTTCAGATTAAAGTTACCATTCAACATGCAGATATGTAAGATAAGCAAGTTACAGTTAATATTGAGGGTGCAGATACATTATAAAATCAGAGACATGAACTGGTACATTGGTAACTTCACATATGAGTCATATGTTGAAAGGAAAAAATTCCAATGGTTGTATAGAAAATGTGTCTTGTTTGGGTAGTTATGGCAGAACAAGTACAAATGATAGTTGTCAATGTGGTAGTTCCCTGGGGTAGATTACTTTCCAAAGGATACGATAATGCAATTTTTGGCGATTAGTTTCAGAACATGGTTTTTGGCACCAGTTATTTATTTGAGACAAATCGCCTTACAGGATGGCTAAGTCATTTGGAGATTCAATGACTACTCCTTGCTTGTGCTCATCTGCAAACTTCATCCTCCAGAGCCATTTGATGAAGATCATACCTCTCAACCTCCCAGGGAAAGAAAGCTGGACAAAGTCACAAATAATGGGTGGGGTGGCAAAGGCCCAAAAGTAGGGACATTTTTTACATATTTATTTATTTATTTATTTATTTATTTCAGTTTGATGACCAGGGGTCAGGAGCCCGTTTTCTGTGGAGGCCCGGGGAGAAAAGCTCCAACTTTACATAGTAAACATTACATTTTCAAGATTAAAGTTACAATGTAGGATGCAGGTACATAAGATAAGCAAATTACAGTTAATATAGAGGGTGCAGATACATTATAAAATCAGAGGCATTAACTGGTACATTGGTAAAGCTCCATATTACATAGTAAACATTAAAATTTCAGATTAAAGTTACCATTCAAGATGCAGACGTGAACTGGTACATTGGTAAAGCTCCACATTACATAGTAAACATTAAATTTTCAGATTAAAGTTACCATTCAACATGCAGATATGTAAGATAAGCAAGTTACAGTTAATATTGAGGGTGCAGATACATTATAAAATCAGAGACATGAACTGGTACATTGGTAACTTCACATATGAGTCATATGTTGAAAGGAAAAAATTCCAATGGTTGTATAGAAAATGTGTCTTGTTTGGGTAGTTATGGCAGAACAAGTACAAATGATAGGGAGATGATAATAGGGAGAGCAAACTAGATACAATGTATACAAAATGTATGTGAGATAACAGAACAGGGAGAGCAAACTAGATACAATGTATACAAAATGTATGTGAGATAACAGAACAGGGAGAGCAAACTAGATACAATGTATACAAAATGTATGTGAGATAACAGAACAGGGAGAGCAAACTAGATACAATGTATATAAAATGTATGTGAGATAACAGAACAGAGAGAGCAAACTAGACACAATGTATACAAAATGTATGTGAGATAACAGAACATGGAGGGCAAACTAGACACAATGTATACAAAATGTATGTGAGATAACAGAACAGGGAGAGCAAACTAGATATAATGTATACAAAATGTACATCAGATAACACTGAAGAGTGAGTCATTTCTAGAGGAGTTTAGTAGTAGGCGAAGCGGAAGTAGGACAAATACGATTTAGAATGTGGAGAGAAGGCTAGGTGGGGAAGGTGCAATTGCACTTCCAGGTAGAGAAAAAGTAGGAATGAAGATGTGATTTGAAGTTGTCAATTATAAACTTAGAAAGCTGATGATTTTCCATTAGCATGAATTTTCTGAAAGGTTTGAAGTCAGAAATGCAAAACTCTGTCATATTTTTTTGACTTACATCATCAATGATTTGCCAAAAATTAAAAAATATGAGGAACAGACCAAATATATGAGGCAAAAATCTGGACAGCTAGGAGATATGGTACTGACTTTTAGTTCAAAAAAGTAGATGTCAAACAGGAGAGGTCCCAGTACAGAACCCTGGAGCACTTCACTGGTGACTAGTCTCATTGTGGAGGTAACTTTCCCTATTTTGATTATCTGTGTCCTTTCTGTGAGCCAGTTGGCAATCCAGCGGGTGACATGACATATTTTACTTAAACAAGTTGCTGGCTATAGTGCTTTGAGGAAGACAATGATAATTGATTGCAACATTCTGTTGGATTTATGATGACGCTTAAACAGTGGGCTGCTATATTCCTTGATGGGTAAAGATTGAGTGCAGGAGTCTATTGGTGCATTTGCTTTACAAAGATAAGACAGTGTCTGAACACTAATGTACAGAATATATAGGGGAAACTTAAAAACCTATTAGCTATTGTAACATTTTGCTGATAGGCAAGGGGGATTGTAGATTGCATGAATGCTTTTTTAGAGATTGGTTGGGACCACCAGATACCATGAAAGACTAAAATGAGGCAGAAATGTTGCTTTTATGGAGGCACTCACCAAAGTGTCTAGAATGGGCCATTGATATATGTGACAATGTGAGGTATTGCCATCTATGCCAGGGAGAATAGATCAGTGCATGTGTAACATATGCCAGCATAGTTAGCTGGAGTTTTGTAAACAATTTTGTGTCATTTGACTATCACACTGACTTGTACAGATCCTTGTGTTAAAGATATATCTACAGTGTTATAGCTGATTAAATGTTTATGTTTAAATAAATTATTCTGGAAGGGAAGAGTAGAGCTTTTTTTAATCATTATAAAGCTTTCAGATACTGTAACAGTTTTTAGCAAAGTTCTGAATGTGTATTGTGCCAGAGACAGGTGATCAAATGTGATGTAATTCTATAATCAGCACTGAGAGGGCAGAAATCACACAGCAGCTTTCTTGTTTTGTTTTCTTTGGAAATTAATATAAAAGATTGACAGTATGTCAGTGTTTTCTCAACAGCCACAAGGTAAACATTCAGAGTTTCATTCTCACAACAGTTTTATTTATTTTTGTTAGTTTACTCAGGGAAAGCAGGCAAATATGTCAGCAAAAGAAATAGTTGGCCAAAGTGTGCGAAGCCAAAGAACTGGTGCATGCTAACCAGACTAAAGAGGAAATTATGCAGCTGCAGCATGGATCATTGAACAGGAAGACAACCAATCTGGTGATGGAGATATGCAGTCTTCAGAAAAAAGGGTAGGTCATCTTTTCCATCTGGAGTTAAAGAGACTTGAACTGGAGGTCGAAGAAAAAGAGAAGCAGTGCAAGCATGAACTGCGATGTTTGGAGACCAAAGAGACACTGCGACATTTGAAGAGAAAGAGAGACTGCAACATTTGGAGACTGAAGAAAATGAGAGACTGTGGCAATTGGAGGCTGAAGAAAAAGCGAAGCAGAGACAACAAGAGAGGGAGATACTGACTCTTCATCAGGGTCATGGAGGTAATGGGGAAGGGAATAACTGAACCCCAGAAGCAATAAAGGTCAGTATATTTCTTCCACGGTTTGCAAAGGGGCATGACTTTTATAGTTTTATTCATATATCT
This sequence comes from Protopterus annectens, assembly GCF_019279795.1. Taxonomy (NCBI): domain Eukaryota; kingdom Metazoa; phylum Chordata; order Ceratodontiformes; family Protopteridae; genus Protopterus; species Protopterus annectens. The sequence continues at coordinate 199,450,876 of NC_056748.1, read as the reverse complement.
GAAAGAGGATATAAACAGTATAATTTTGACCAAGAGCTCTGGGTATGGTTCCTGACCCCCCTACTCCATGGTAAGGCTGTAACTACTGGTTCTAAATTTTCAGATACTGATTGTTTAAACTATGATAGAGTGAAACTATGTTTATTGAACTGTTGTAAGTTAACATCTGAAGCTTACAGAAAAAAAGCTTCATGAGCATAGACGCAAGGCAGATGAAAGTGTATGTGATTATATTGCTGGGTTAAGCACTTATTTTCATAGGTGGGTGAGTGGGTGTCAGGTCACCACTTTTGAAAGAGTGGCAGACTTTTTGGTAAGGGGACAAGGCATTAGTACTTTGCCTGAGGACATGAGAATCTGGTTAGCAGACCAGGAGTGTAACTCTGCAGATGAGCTGTAGAGAAAATGGGATCTTTACTTTGGAAGCAGGGCATCACTGCACAAGAAGGCAATACCCAGTGCTGCAAATGGATATAAGGGAACCCATGGTGGGCAGCCTAAATTACCCCAACAGAGTCTACCAGTAATAGGGGAAGCCACTAATTCAGGTACACAGCCAGGATCAGGGGTTAGATGTTTTAAATGTAACCAGAGGGGCCATGTAGAATATAAATGTCCACTGAAGCAAGGTGAGGAACAAAAGGTGAGGGAGCCAGCAAGTGGGAATAGCAGTGTGCCAGTAGTAAGTTGTATGGAGCCAGAGTTTGTATCCTATCTTAGTGGATGGAAAACAGGCTACTGCTAAGAGAGACACAACCTCTGACATAACCATTGTGAAGCCTGTAATGGTTAAAGATGTATCAGTACTTGTTTGGGCAGTCTACTCCAGTCAAAGCTTTAGGAGTGATCCCATTCCAAATACCTTTTGCTAGGGTACACCTTGACTAGGAGGGTGGAAAAGGAAGCAAGTGGGTAGCCTGTTTAAGGATACTCTGCAGATGTCTTGATAGGGAATGCTTTTGATAATTCAGTACCTTGTGTGTATGCAGTTACATACAGTTGGGCTTGGAGACAGGCATGCATATCTGGTAGGCTAGAGGAGACACAGACAGGCCCCCACACTTGAAGCTGGGGCTGGTGATATGGCTATTTCATGGAGGGAGCTATCTTGTAGCAGTAAGCCCAAAGGTGAGCCACAGCTGCTGGTAGATACTGATGTTCTCATGGACAGGGTGACTGCAAGGGCAGAGGAGGGTGGTAGGACCCAGGCTGACAGTGAGGTACTGCTGTCAGAAGATACTAGGCTTCCTGTGGAAGGGGAGCTTGGAGAGGGTACAAGGATAGAGTTGAGACAGGATCAGCTTTTGGACCCTACCTTACAAGATTTGAGAGAGGTAGCTAAGAAGGAACCTGATGCTCAAGAAAAAAGGGAGTCTGTATATTTGAACAAAGGATTACTGTACATAGAGTGGATTCCTGATGGAGGGCTAGAGGGTGAGGTAATACAGCACTTGGCAGTGCCCAGAGCTAACCATCTGGCACTTCTAGCCATAGCCCATGACACTTCTTTTGCAGGTTATATGGGCATAAATCACACCAAGAGATGTATTGTGCTGAACTTTTATTGTCCTGGTATTGCAAAGGATGTAAAAGGGTACTGCTGGACCTGTGAGCAGTGGCTAAGGATAGGCAAGCCAGGGAACGAGGTCAAAGCTCTATTGATGCCTTTACCTGTGATTGAGGAGCCATTTCAGAGGGTAACTATATATATTGTTGGGCCTCTGAGTACCCCAATTTCCTCAGGGAAGAAGTATAATCTGCTGGTAGTAGATTATGCTACTAGATACCTGAGGCAGTAGCTATGTCCTCCATTGAGGCGGAGAAGGTGGCAAATGCTTTGTTAGAGATCTTCATCAGGGTAGGTTTCCTGAGAGAAATACTAACTGACAGAGGTGCCAATTTCATGTCAGATCTTCTTGCTTGTCTGTAGAAGTGTTGTGGGGCAAAGCACCTAAAGATCCCCCCTACCACCCCTAGAATAATGGTCTTGTAGAGAGGTTAAACTTTGCACTAAAGACCATACTACGGGCACTTGCAGGCCAGTTTAAGAGAGAGTGAGACAAATATTTGCCCTATCTACTATTTGCATACAGAGAGGTACCTCAGGAATCCACAGATTTGTCACCCTTTGAGTTGCTGTATGGGCATGGGGTGAGGGGGGCCTTTAGATTTCATTTATGATGAGTGGGAGGGTGAATGTGAATCCCACAAGGAGTTTGTTGTGGCATGTGTCCTAAACCTCAGGGTAAGGCTTAGGGAGCTCATGGGCGTGGCTCAGGAGAACCTGGCAGGAGCACAACAGCAGAAAAAGGTCTAGAATGAAAGGAATGCTCGAGCCCAAAAGTATGCTGTGGAATAGCAGGTTATGGTGCTCATTCTCGTCAGACACAATAAGTTGCAGACAGCTTGGCAGAGACCCTTTGAAGTGATAAGGAAGGCCAGTGATGTTAATTACATGGTAAACCTTATAGGCAGAAGGCAGAGGTACAAATTGCACCATGTTAACATGATGAAGCCTTACCATAATAGGGAGGCCCTAGTTCTGAGTATTTGCAGTGGATGGCAGGAGGGGTGTGAGGGAGATCTGGTGACTGATATCCTCAGTGAAGCTCAGACTGCCACCTCTATAGAAGGCATAGCAATATCCCAGCAGCTATTCCCTACCCAGACTCAAGAAATTTGGACAGTGTTGCACGGGTTTGGGGCATGCTCACTGGGAAACCTGGGTGCACTCACCTGGTTCATCATGATGTGCATACAATGCCCCAAAGGCCTATCAAGTAGGCCCCTTATAGGGTGCCTGAGTGAGTCAGACAGACTCTGAGGGAGGAAATATAGGAAATGTTGGAACTAGGGGTAATCTGGAGTCCAGCAATTCCTGGGCCTCCCCAGTGGTGCTGGTACCAAAGAAAGATGGTAGCATCTGATTATGCATGCACTGCAGAAAACTAAACAGTCACACAGAGTCAGATGCTTACCCCATGCCTAGGACAGACACAACCTTAGAGCAGCTGGGTGGGGCTAAGTATATGACCACTATTGATCTGACCAAGGGATACTGGCAGGTGCCTTTAACTCCCATCACTAGAGAAAGGTCAGGCTTTGTGACTTCTTTTGGATTGTATGAGTTCATGACGATGCCCTTTGGGATGAAAATGCCCCAGCAACCTTCCAGAGGCTGGTAGATTGTATCCTAGCAGGAGCTGAAGATTATACCCTTTCTTACCTGGATGATATTGCCATTTACAGCCATTCCTGGCAACAGCACCTTCAACATGTTAGGAATGTCCTGGGTAGAGTGAAATAGGCGGGGTTAACCATTAAGCGCAGTAAGTGTCAGAAGGTATGACAGAGGTCTCTTACTTGGGACATAGAGTGGGGAGTGGTAAGATTAGACCGTAACTTGCCAAAGTGGAAGCTATTCAGGCATGGCCTGCCCCTTTTACCAAAAAGCAAGTGATGGAATTTTGGGGACAGTGGGGTACTATAGAAAATTCATTCCCAATTATAGTACAATAGCTCCTCCCTTCACAGACCTGACAAGGAAAAACAGGCCAGATAAGGTAGTGTGGACCCCAGCCTGTTAGCAGGCATTTGAAAAAGCTTAAAGGGGCTTTGGGAAGGCCCCCTGTGTTAGCCAGTCCAGGTTACAGCAAAGGATTTATTGTGTAGGTGGATGATTCAAACCATGGGATTGGGGCTGTACTCAGCCAGGTTTACTCAGAGGGAAAAAAGCACCCAGGTGTATATCTCAGCCACAGACTTCAATCTAGGGAGGAATGTTATGCAACTGTAGAAAAATAATGTCTATCCATAGTATGGGCAGTGCAAAAACTTCAGCCTTATCAGTATGGAAGAAAACTAAGGTTACAGACTGCAATCCCTTAACATGGCTACATAGAGTCAGCCAGCAAAATGCCAAGTTATTAAGGTGGATTCTAGGGTTACAGGCATATGACATGACAGTGAAACACTGCAGTGGAGTCAGCAATGCCAATGCAGATGGACTCCCAAGACAGGTACAGGTTAATGTGTTGCCAGATAGGCCCATTTCTCTCAAGCAACATTTTTCCAAGCTCACTTATAGGTTCATAGGTGTGTACTAGGCTAATGGCTCTGGAGCCTTTACAAGCCTAGCCCATAGGATTACCCTGGCATTGTGCCACCCGACCTTAGTTTCCAGTGCCTCTGTTGAGTAGAGCCACTGGAGTGATCCCTGGGGTGAATTTTCTATTTCCCCATCCACTCATCCAGATTTCTCTTGAAGAGGACCAGTGAGGTGCTCTGTTTGACATGTATGGGAAGTCTATTCTATAGCATGGGCAGTCTCTGGGTTATGAACCTGGCCCTCCAGCACGTTCTGTTGATTGTGGTAATGAGTTGAGGTCTCTGGAGCGTGTGGTAGGGAGGGATTGGGATTTCTTTAGGTATAGCATTTCTAACAGAGCTGGGTCAGACATGACTTTGTAAGTCAAGCAGAGATTGCCTCTAAGTAGGCGATATGAGACAAAGAATAGTTGGAGTTTTTTTTTTAGTCTGTCCATATAGGATAAGTGTTTAAGGCCTAGGATCCTCTTTGTGAGGTACTTTTGTGGCCTCTCCAGTTGTTGCAGATGTCTAGTGAGGTACATGCCAAATGGGGCATTGTAGTCGATGATTGGCCTAATGACAGAAGAGTAGAGGGAGACAATGACCTCTTTCTTCCTGGATGCAAAACCCTTAGTAATGAGATGTGCCACATAGAAGGACTTTCCGTTCACCGTGGCAATGTGGTGGTCAAAAGAGAGGTTGCTGTCAACCTGTGTTCCCAGATCACTTATAATGCCTTCTGTGTTCAGTGAACTACCATTGATGTGGTAGTTCTTAGGAACTGGGTTTTTCTCAAAGGGGATGATGACACATTTTTTGGCATTGAGTGTAAGGCCATGGTTCTGACACCAGTTGTTGGTCTCCGTGAGACCTTTCTGTAGGATGTCAACATCACTTGGGGAGTTAATAATGACTCCCAACTTGCAATCATCTGCGAACTTTGTCAGCCAGAGTCCCTTTGTGTTGGACTGGACTTCTGAAAAGTAGATACCAAACAGAAGAGGACCCAGGACCAATCCCTGTGGGACTCCACTTGTGACTGGTCGGCAGTCTGACTTGGAGTCAGTTACTTTGATGCTGTGGATTCTATCTGTGAGCCACTTTACAACCCATCTAGTGATATAGAAGTTAATGCATAGCTTAGTGAGTATTTCTATGATTTCTGAGTGGGGAATGGTATCAAAGGCCTTGGCCAGATCAAGGTAGGCTGTATGAACCACTTTGCCTTCATCCACAGCTCTGGTGACTGACTCAAAGAAGTCAATCAAGTTGAGCAGGCATGATCTACCCTTCACAAAACCAAATTGTGTGGGATCCAGAGTTTGGAGATTCCCTATATCTTTGTTTATTAGGTCCATGATGATGCATTCCATAGCTTTGCATATCCGACTTGTCAGGTTAATGGGGCGATAGTTCCCAGGGTCTGTATTCACTCCTCCTTTGTGGAGAGGGATGACTATAGCAGTGCACTATTCGGTAGGGACAAAGCCTGAGGTGAGGCTGTGATTGAACAGGGCACACAGGTGAGATGCCAGTTCACTCTGTAGTTCATGAAGAACACAGCCAGGGATATTGTCAGGCCCATAGAAGCTGTATTCTTGGCCTTGGACAGTGCTGTTTTAACCTGTGCAGCAGTAATAATGGGTGCCTGGCAATCTACTGGTATTGTGATTGGTCCTTCGGAGGGGGGGGCAGGGTAAAGTTGGCAGTGAATCTGTTGACCAGTATATTGGCAATATCTGTTGGCTCATTATAGGAGGTACCATTGTGCAGTAGCTCAGAAGAAATCTGGCTATTGCCGTTGAGGTTCTTTACATAACTATTGAAGGCCTTGTGTTTGTCTTTACTATCTGTTGCAATTCTGTTTTCATAGCTAGCTTTAGAGGATTTGATGAGGGATCTCAACTTTTTGTTGAGGCTGATAAGGGAGTTTTTCCAGTCTTGGGACTTCACTTTATTCCGCATCAGTTTCTTCCTTCTGTTGTAGAGTTTGTTTATAACAGGGGACCACCAGATTGGCTTCCTCTTTTTGGAAGAGAGCATCTTGGTTCTATTGGGTATGGCAAGATCCATGTATTTGTGTACGTGTTCATAGAGTGCATTGGTGTATGATTCAGCAGTCATGCAACTATTCTCCATCTGCATGGGTTCCAAGAAGTTAGCCACCTCTGTTCTTAGGAGCCCAAAGTTAGCTTTGGAGAAGTTTTTCATAGTGGTTACCTTTGCACAGGGGGGTGGGGGGGTGGGGGGGTGGGGTGGATTTCCAAGTTGATTAGTTTGTGTTCGGATCTAACCAGGGAGGAGTTGACTATTGGTGTAGAGCAATGGTCACCCATGTTAGTAATGACCAGGTCAAGGATGTTTCTACCTCTAGTGTGGGTAAGAAATAGCTGGTCCAGGGCATTGGAATTAATGAATTCCAGGAAACATTGGGCAGGTGTATTGGTACATGAGTATTTTCCCAGTTAATGGAGGGGTAGTTGAAGTCACCCAGTATGAATGTGTTAGGTTGGAACCTAATATTATCCAGCTATGGGCACCCCCTGTGCTAACAGTTACTCCAATATTGTTCTATCTGAATGGGAGAAGAAGAATATTCTAAGTATCAGTAATCCATGGCATGAGCACCTTCTATTCTATGGTCATTTTGTGGACTACCTGTTCCTGTTATGGAATGGAGAAGAGGAACAATTCACACAGTTTCTGGAGTTCCTAAATGGAACTACAACTTTTTTGAATTTAACTAGCTGCTGGTCACATAATAGTGTTAGCTTCTTGGATGTTAATGTTATTCTTAAAGAAGGAGGTGGAGTTGATACCACCTTGTATAGAAAATCCACCTGGAAGAATCCCTATCTTCACAAACATAGTATGCATGCTAGGCACATTACTAAGAATGTCATGCGCAATGAAGCCATGAGAATTTCTAAAAGGTGTACTCAACAAGCAAGGAGTAAAACAAGGGGATATTTCTAATCGAATTGAAGTTTGTGAAACTAAATGAATTATAAATATAAGGGCAGATCGTCCGCCTGGTCTAAATGGTGGTAATTCTGGTGAAACCTATATTGAAAGCCAGAAGGCTGACTATTCGTTAAGTCTGAAGGTGTGCCAAATTCCAATCATGTGATTGGTAGTCCTAGTCATGAATGGAAAGAAGGGCGTGGTCTTTTATCTTTGTGCTAATTGGCCCTACTATTTTTTAAAAAGGTAATGGAGTCCTGTTTTTTTATTACGATCTGAGGAAGGTTTTAAACCGAAAGCGCTTATCGAGTTACAGAGTTGGGACTTTGCATTCTATGTTTCTTTTATTTGGATTTTGTCTGCCTCAACAGTTTTAGCATCATATTAAAATTTGGTTTTATGTCTACATTTCGTTTGAGCTGTGGAGGTGTAGCTTGATTTCTTTCTACTCTTCTAATATTACCCAGGGTGCTTAGGAACATGGATTGAGTGTCCTGGGACATGGTTGGGGACCTATAACAGGCTACAACTTGAATCACTGTTTTACCCACTGTTAGCTCCACCTGAAGTATCTCTGATGCGTTGTGTTGGGCTACCAGTCTGGAGGTGTGTGCATCCTTTATGAATATGGAAATACCACCACCTCTGGAGATTTGGTCCAAGCTCTGGGGCCGGAAGGCGTGGAATGAGTTATAGCCTGGTAGTGCAGGAGTGCTTTCTGCTGCCTTGAACTAGGTCTCTGTTACAGCACAAATGTCGATGTTCTCCATTATAAGGAGTGCTTCGAGCGAGTGCATTTTGAGATTTAGACTTCTAGCATTGAGCAGCTTGACCCAAAGATTGCATTTGTTTGTAGCTATTATAGTTTAATTTAGTCGTTGGAACTCCGCATAAAAAAGGCACTATGGGGGTAGCAAGAGCCTTGGCCAGTATCCGGAAGCCCAGAGGTGACAGATGCAGGCCATCTCTGGCAAAGCATCAAGGTCTGTCAGTCATGTCATTCCAGGCAGACAGATACAGGATCCCCTTAGAATGACACCAGAAACTTAGCCAGTTGTTGAAATCAGTCATTTTCTGCTTGTACTGTGGTATCTTTCTGGGTGATGGTAGGATGCTGCTCAGGGCTAGGGTCATACCCACCTGGGCTACATAATCCAAGAGCTCCTCCATGCCTCTTTTCATGTAGTCCAGAGAGGTACGTCTCAGGTCATTCACACCCACGTGTACAATGACAGTGTCATATCTGTGCCTGTTGTTGAGGGACCTGAGTGCATGCATTATGTGGTGCATCCTGGCACCTGACAGGCAGCTGACTGTTACTTTCTTCTTATTCAACCTAGTAAGTTGGACATCAGTGTGCCTCACTATCGAGTCACCTATGAAAAGTATGCTGGGCATGCTGTTTTGCATTAGGGGCTTTGGTTGAGTGACACACTGTTTAGGAGAGTTATGTGTCTCGTGATTAGTGTTGTATTGTGGTGGTCAAGTGCATTTCTGCCTTGGAGGTGCCTGCTGTTTCGGTAGATTTTTATTGAGAGCCTCCGCGATGCTGGGTGTGTGGTTTGTGTTTTTATGTGAAGGCAGTGCTGGTGTGTGTTCTGGAGGGCTATGTGTTCCATGTGGTGTGGTGCAAGTGTTGACCTTCTCCTCTTGACCAGCTATTCCGGTCTTGGCTGGAGAGTGTGTGGCTTCCAATTTGGATATATAAGTTCATCTCTCGCAAGTCTGAGTGTTGGGAGGTAAGAGGACAGGGTTGTCGGTGTACATGAGGCAGTTGCTACATTGACTCAGGATGCCCAAGTTCACCAGCATAATTCGGAGAAAGAACAGGGAACTGACCTTTAGATATGCCTGGAGGGGCAGGCATAAATAATATGTACTGGAGCTGTTTCCTTGTAGAAAGTTTAGTAGTGGTAGCACTTTTGGTTGCTACAATAATTGCTACAAGAAGTCTGTTATGATAAAGTGCTACACTAATAAGCTAGTAAAAGTGCAGGAGGGGGGAGAAGTAGCAGAGCTAAGGGGAAAATTGAAGAGCAGACTTTGGCAACACTCAGAAGCTTACAAACAGTCCTGGAAAGAGCAAGTCTGTATCTGGACTAGACTAGTTACAGGAAGGGTGGGAAACAAGCGCAATGCGGGCTTTTAAACCAGAAAGCTGAAAGACATGGAAACACTGCCCAAATGGCCAATAAACTACAAATTCTGGGCCAGAAACCACTACTCTTGTGGTAGGTAGGCTACCTAGTGCTTAACACTCCCACTGATAAGCAAGAAGGCTTCCCTCCAGCACAGAAAGGATTGGGGGTCTCAGAAGCTTACATACAGCCTTGGATACAGCAAACCTGTATCTGGACTAGACCAGTTACAGGAATGTTGGGAAAAGCACAAACATGGGCTTTTAGACCAGAAGGTTGAAGGAGATGGAAGAAACTGACCAAATGGCCAATAAACTACAATTTTTGGGCCAGAAACCACTCCTCTTGTGGTAGTAAGGCTACTTAGTGCTCACCACTCCCACTGACAAGCTAGAAGGCTTAGGGGCTTGGGGAGCTCAGAAGCTTACATACAGTCTTGGATATAGCAAATCTGTATCTGGACTAGACTAGTTATAGGAAAGGTGGGAAACAAGTGCAAATGTGGGCTTTTAAACCAGAAAGTTGAGGGAGATTAAAAAAGTGCTTTTTTATTATTTATTATTAAATACTTTTATGCTTTTCATTGTGGCTGGTCTTTTAGAGAATACTTTTAACATTTTGAGAATATCTGTGCTTATTTTAGTGATGCCTTGGACACTCCAAACAGCCTGGCTGCTTTGGTTATACTTTACCATTTATATTAGTATTGATTTTACTCAGTATAATTAGATGCCCTTGTATGAGCCTTAGAGTGGTTGACTGGTGGTGGCAAGGCTACATTATAGTCTGGGCAGAAAGGGTACAGCTAATAAATCTGTGACTCCCTTTCAGGACTGTGTATGTGTGAAAATCAGATACTAAGTATGGGTGTGTCAGCTACTTGGAATTGGGACACAGTGCTCCAAAGTGAGCCTTGTTTGGGATGTGGAGAGACAGAGGGTCCATTCCCATGCTTGGAGCATGTTCCCTGTGTGATCTTCTTGTAAAGTGTGCTTGATGCATAGAGCTGCATCTTAAAATATTGTGTAAATCCATTCCTGTTTTTAGTGACTGTCTCTCATCAGTGTCAGTGGTGAGCATTGAGGCCCCTTGATTACTGGCCCGAGGTAAAGGGAGGACATCACTATATGTATATATATAAATATGTGTATGTGTGTGTGTGTGTGTGTGTGTGTGTGTGTGTGTGTGTGTGTGTGTGTGTGTGTGTGTGTGTGCATGTATGTGTGTGTGTGGGTGCGTGTGTTTGTATATATTTCATTTATTTTGCTTTTTTCCTGTCACTTATTTCTGCAAAATATAAGCAATATAAAAATGCAAAAGCATATCACCAGATGGATTATGGCATAGGATTTTCTATATTTTGATTCACTAGTCTGACAATTTCACAAATAAACTTTGATTTTGTTTTGTTTTCTTAGGTAGACATGGTTGCACAGTATGGCCGGTATCAAATTATTAAAATGTGACATGTATTGGCCATGTTTGATACAGACCTATACAAAACTGAATGGAATGAGGTAATAGTAACAGAAATGATGAAAAAGGGTAAATATTTTTAATAAAAGAATTCCGTTTCTTTGGAATACATATGTTCAAAGAGTTATTTTTGTCACAGTGCTCCACTTCCAGTATGACAGAATTCACAAGAAGAGGCCACGTGCATTTGAATTTCTTGCTGTTTCCAAGTGGAGCATCTTCTCGGATCCTATAAGTAAAAGGGCTTAAGTAATTATGTTCATAAGCTTGCATTTAACATAAAGAGATAATACAGACCCTAGTGAGCAAAATAAATATTTGTAGAGAAAATAAATCCTCTTCTCCTAAAAAAGAAAAACAAATTATTTTAATGTCACTTCTTCCAAGCTAACAAGCAATGAAATGCCCCATTAAATGTAAAATGCCCATTTTTTTTGGGGGGGGGGTGGCATGTCCCAGGCACCCTCCAAATGATAAAGGTTGTTTTGCTCACTTTTAGATTACTGTACTCCAGCCCCACTCTGCTTGCATTGTGGTCTTAATAAACAGGTCAAGTATGTTTTCAAAAGACAGTTTAAAGGCACAGTTGTGATGAAATTACATGCTATTAGGATATTCAGACTTTTTTTCATTTTCATTATATATTTTTTTGAAAAGTTCATTAATTACTTTTAATTTTAACAAGATACTGTTTTTCTAGGTACTCTTTCACATCTGTCTGCCATTATCAAATTTCAGCCCATTCATTCATTAGTGGTGGAAAACCCCTAGGTATGTTAGGGTGGATAATATCTAGAGAGGCTACTATTCAAGCAAATATCAGGGTATTTCTCTTCTCACTGACCTCCTAGCTATGGCAATGTTTTTGTGAAAGCCTCTAATCATGCTCATAGCCAGGGGGATGGGCTACCAACAATCAAGATGCTGTTACTTTTTTAGTGCATGCTGCCAAGCACTTCCTAATGAGAGCTATCAACAGAAGGTTTCTTGGTGGGCTGTATACTTGTCTCTAGGATGCCCACTGCAATGCCATCCCTCATTCAGGTCATTGTGGTTGTAAGTATCCTGCTCCATCTTGCCTTTCCCTCAGATGAGCATGGCCGTTCGTCCCTGTTAGCACTGTGAAGCACTAGTGAAGTCTATTGAAGTCACATTAGCAGGGCTGTAGTCAAGGTTTACCCTCTATGCCACTAGTGCTGGCATTTTGTTCAATAAACTTGCCATAGTTTATATATAATGAACATCGAATGCTGGACAGATGGAAGATTTGCTCTATCAAGTTATATGTACCATCTAATATTCATTTATTAAGTGGGTAAACCCACTTGAAACAAGTGCCTCTTCCACAAAGCAACTCAGAAGTGCAGTCTGCTTAACTGACTTTTTCAGAGCCACATGGTGGGAAACCAGAGATAGGAGGAATCAAACCAGAACTATAGGATGATGCTTAATAAAAGCCCACAGCATTAATGAATATATACAATAAGAGGGACATTTTGCTATGTGATGTGAAGTGGTATAATAGAATCATGATCTGTCACCTTAATGAGCATACATAATAAGTGATATGTGCTGAGATGAGATGTAATAAAATCATTTAAAACCATATTGTATGGAACACCTTCTGCAATCAGAGGTTTGCTTTATGCTATGGTGTTCAGAGATGCCAAAACACAACATACATAACTGATCAGTAAACAATTAAGCCAGTAAAAACAGAACTTTGATGTCTTAATGTATT